>NC_052642.1:1531956-1609351 GCF_016161935.1 Mauremys reevesii
TACCCAAGTTGTTTACTTCAGCTTAGTTTCCCCCTTCCTCCCCTTCCCCCTTCCTTCCCCTAGCAACCTTGGCTGCTGCAATTTGTAGCTTGTTAGTAAATTTTCCTTCTACAAGTTATTTTGTCCTTGAGCTAGCGGTACCTAGGCCCCCCCATGTTACTACTGCTTTAGCCCGGTTTGAGCTGTGCTGCAGTTGATAGCTGACTGTTACACATTCTGTTCTGCAGTTGCTGGCAGTTTAGGTCGGTTAAAGTTCAGCATGGAGCAGCTTTGGTTCACTTTGGCCTAGAGCAGGGGGGCTCCATCGAAACTCGTGGTCTTCCACCCCCCCGAGCTACCCAGTTATGCCTAGTGACACCAACAAGGTGCCGAGCGCTTTCTCTTCACACCCGCGCCGGGGGGATCACATGGCGTCTGCGCACACAAGTGCTTGGAGGTCACAAGTTCCATGCCGCGGGTGGAGGAGTGGCCAATCACGGATATGGCCACAGAGGGGTGCTGGCTTGGGTCCCTGGGGCCAACAAGGGCAGAGACCCCCTCCTCCGCTGTGTCCTGAGGAACCTGACTCCCAGCAGAGACCCCGTCTGCTGCTGTGTCCTCAGGAACCTGGCTCCCAGCAGAGACCCCCTCCTCCGCTGTGTCCTGAGGACCAGTGCTCCCGGCAGAGACCCCCTCCTCTGCTGTGTCCTGAGGAACCTGGCTCCCAGCAGAGACCCCGTCCTCCACTGTGTCCTGAGGACCAGGGCTCCCGGCAGAGACACCCTCCTCCGCTGTGTCATGAGGACCAGGGCTCCAGGCAGAGACACCCTGATGAGGGGGCGACTCCCTTGATCTCTGCGACTCTGAAAGCAGAATGAAAGCCCAGGTCCTGCGGCCATCGCCCCCTGCGGTGAGTTCCCCACCCGCTCCCAGCCCTTTGTCCCAGGGCCAAAGCCCCCCCCCCCCACGGGCAGGGGGAGGGGGTGGGGAAGGGGACTCACTGAGTGCGACTATCAGGGGAGTGCCCGGTCAGGGGTCCGACACGCTGCCCCCAGGGAAGGGCCAGAGCCCCCTCGCTGCGCACACTGAAAACTAGGCTGGACAGAGCCCTAGACAACGTCCTGTCGGTGCCCATGCTGCCCTGGCCTGGGGGGATGGGCACTCTGCCCCACTGGGCTGCCTCAGCCCTGACATCTGTCACCCTGGCAGCCTGCGACCGGGCTGTGCCCATCTCCAAGGCCCCTGGCTTAGGCTCCTTACCCCAAGGGCACAGGAGTCTTCTCCGCTGGGACCTCCCTCTCGCCCTCAGCTGCCCCAGCACCCGGTAGTACACGTGGCAGCTGAAGCCTTCGCGCAGCCCCTGCTTAACATGCTGGGTCAGGGCCTCCAGGCTGGGAAGGACTCGGCAGCAGGCCAGGCACCGCACGCCCTGCTCAATGGTGAGGAGCCACTCCGGGGGCGCTCCCGTCGGCTGCTGCGGCGCCTCCTCTGCCGGCCCCTCAACGCCGCACTCTGCCTCTGGGTCCATGTCCCCCAACTCGGACTTGGTGTGGGAGCTGCTCAGGTCCGAGCCGGCAAAGCTTTCTCCTCCGATGTACTTGCCCTTAAAGATCCGAGGCCGCTTCCTAATGGCTTCAAAACTGGCCCCGGTCTCCCAGGCCACCGAGACGCCGTTCACGGCCTGGACCTTCATGTAGTAAAGGGCCTTTTCTTCTGCCTCCCCCTTGGCCTCTCTGCCACGTGCCGAGCGCTTTCTCTTCTCGCCTGAGCCGGGAGACTCACATGGCGGCTGCGCACACGGGAGGTTGGAGGCCACGGGTTCCACGCCGCGGATGGAGGAGTGGCTGGTGACCGATGTGCCCATAGAGGTGTGCTGGCTTTGGTCCCTGGGGCCAGCAGGAGCAGAGCCCCCCTCCTCTGCTGTTTTCTCAGGACCAGGCTTTCCGGCAGAGACCCCCTCCACTGCTGTTTCCTCATGAACTGGGCTTGCGGCAGAGACCCCCTGCTCCGCTGTTTTCTCAGGACCAGGGCTCCCGGCAGAGACGCCCTGATGAGGGGGCGACTCCCTTGATCTCTGCGACTCTGAAAGCAGAATGATAGCCCAGGTCCTGCGGCCATCGCCCCCTGCGGTGAGTGACCCACCCGCTCCCAGCCCTGTGTCCCAGGCCCAAGGGGCCCCCCGCGGGCAGGGGGAGGGGGTGGGGAAGGGGACTCACCGAGTGCGACTATCAGGGGAGCGCCCGGTCAGGGGTCCGACACGCTGCCCCCAGGGAAGGGCCAGAGCCCCCTCGCTGGGCACACTGGAAACTAGGCTGGACAGAGCCCTAGAGAACGTCCTGTCGGTGCCCATGCTGCCCTGGCCTGGGGGGATGGACACTCTGCCCCATTGGGCTGCCTCAGCCCTGACATCTGTCACCCTGGCAGCCTGCGACCGGGCTGTGCCCATCTCCAGGGCCCCTGGCTTAGGCTCCTTACCCCAAGGGCACAGGACTCTTCTCCTCTGGGCAGGGCCGGCTCCAGGCACCAGCCGAAAAAGCTGGTGCTTGGGGCGGCAGATTCCAAGGGGCGGCATCCCGCCAAATCCTTTTTTTTTTTTGCGCCGCCCTTGCAGGTTTTTTCTTTTTGGTTTGCTGCTCCTGCTGCCCTGTAGGGGGCGGCGGCACAGAGGAGGGGAGCTGCTCGGAGCAGCGCCAGGTCTGCAGCAAGCCCGGCACAGCAGCCCGCGTCCCTCCCTGCCTGCCCCCCGGAGCAGCGCGGAGCCCTCCCGGCAGGTTGCGCGGCAGGAGGGGCCGCATGGTGAGCGTCCCGCTTAAGGAAGCCCTGGCCACCCCCCTTCTCTCTCTCTCTCTGCCCCGCCAGCTGGGGTGTGCACTCCACTGCCGGGGTCTGCAGGGCTGGGAGTCCCCCTCCACCCACGCTCCCGCCGCCTCACAGGTACTTTTTTTGTTTTGTTTTTTCTTCCCTTTGCCGCTCCGGCCGGCAGGTTTGTTTCACAGCCCTCCCCCCGCTCCATTGCTGCTCTGGCCGGCAGGTTTGTTTCACAGCCCTCCCCCACCTCCTTGCTGCTCTGGCCGGCAGGTTTGTTTCATGCCCCCCTCCCCGTCGTCTCTCCAACTGGCTGGAAGGTTTCCTTCCCTCATCGCCCTTTGCTGCTCCGGCCGGCCAGCAGGTTGGCTACCTGCCCCTCCCCTTCCTGTCCAGGCTGGCTATTCTGCCCCGCCTCTTTGCCGCTCTGGCCCCCCATGCAGGTTTTTTATTTTTTTTTTGCTTGGGGTGGCAAAAAAGCTAGAGCCAGCCCTGCCTCTGGGACCTGTCTCTCGCCCTCAGCTGCCCCAGCACCCGGTAGTACACGCGGCAGCTGAAGCCTTGGCGCAGCCCCTGCTTCACATGCTGGGTCAGGGCCTCCAGGCTGGGAAAGACTCGGCAGCAGGCCAGGCACCGCAGGCCCTGCTCAATGGTGAGGAGCCACTCCGGGGGCGCTCCCGTCGGCTGCTGCGGTGCCTCCTCTGCCGCTGACCCAGTGCCGCTCTCTGCCTCTGAGTCCACGTGCCCCAGCTCGGACTTGGTGTGGGAGCTGCTCAGGTCCGAGCCGGCAAAGCTTTCTCCTCCGCTGTACTTGCCCTTAAAGATCGGAGGCCGCTTCCTAATGGCTCCAAAGCCGGCCCTGGTCTCCCAACCCACCGAGACGCCGTTCACGGCCTGGACCTTCATATAGTAAAGGGACTTTTCTTCTGCCACCTCCTCGGCCTCTCTGCCACGTGCTAAGCGCTTTCTCTTCACGCCCGCGCCGGGGGGCTCACATGGCGGCTGCGTACACAGGCGGTTGGAGGCCACGGGTTCCACGCCGCGGGTGGAGGAGTGGCTGGTGACGGATATGGCCGCAGAGGGGTGCTGGTTTGGGTCCCTGGGGCCAGCAAGGGCAGAGACCCCCTCCTCTGCTGTGTCCTCAGGAACCTGGCTCCTGGCAGAGACCCCCTCCTCTGCTGTGTCCTGAGGAACCTGGCTCCTGGCAGAGACCCCCTGATGAGGGGGCGACTCCCTTGATCTCTGTGACTCTGAAAGCAGAATGAAAATCCAGGTCCTGCGGCCATCGCCCCCTGCGGTGAGTGCCCCACCAGCTCCCAGCCCTGTGTCCCAGGCCCAAAGGCCCCCCCCCCCCGTGGGCAGGGGGAGGGGTGGGGAAGGGGACTCACTGAGTGCGACTATCAGGGGAGCGCCCGGTCAGGGGTCCGACACGCTGCCCCCAGGGAAGGGCCAGAGCCCCCTCGCTGGGCACACTGGAAACTGGGCTGGACAGAGCCCTAGACAACGTCCTGTCGGTGCCCATGCTGCCCTGGCCTGGGGGGATGGACACTCTGCCCCATTGGGCTGCCTCAGCCCTGACATCTGTCACCCTGGCAGCCTGAGACCGGGTTGTGCCCATCTCCAAGGCCCCTGGCTTAGGCTCCTTACCCCAAGGGCACAGGACTCTTCTCCTCTGGGACCTTTCTCTCGCCCTCAGCTGCCCCAGCACCCGGTAGTACACGCGGCAGCTGAAGCCTTGGTGCAGCCCCTGCTTCACATGGTGGGTCAGGGCCTCCAGGCTGGGAAAGACTCGGCAGCAGGCCAGGCACCGCACGCCCTGCTCGATGGTGAGGAGCCAATCCGGGGGCGCTCCCGTCGGCTGCTGCGGCGCCTCCTCTGCCGCCCACCCAGTGCCGCTCTCTGCCTCTGGGTCCACGTGCCCCAGCTCGGACTTGGTGTGGGAGCTGCTCAGGTCCGAGCCGGCAAAGCTTTCTCCTCCGCTGTACTTGGCCTTAAAGATGCAAGGCCGCTTCCTAATGGTTCCAAAGCCGGCCCTGGTCTCCCAGCCCACCGAGATACCGTTCAAGGCCTGGACCTTCATATAGTAAAGGCACTTTTCTTCTGCCTCCTCCTCGGCCTCTCTGCCACGTGCCGAGCGCTTTCTCTTCACGCCCGCGCCGGGGGGCTCACATGGCGGCTGCGTACACAGGCGGTTGAAGGCCACAGGTTCCACGCCGCGGGTTGAGCAGTGGTTGGTGACGGATGTGGCCACGGAGGGGTGCTGGCTTGGGTCCCTGGGGCCAGCAGGGGCAGAGACCCCCTCCTCCGCTGTGTCCTCAGAACCAGGGTTTCCGGCAGAGACCCCTCGGGAGAAGCCACTGGATCAGTTGTAAATGCCATTACTGAAATCTAATAATAGGGACTGGGTTAAAATTTGTCTGTAGCAGGAATGACAGTTCATTGTGGTGAGAGTGGGGCTCACGTCTCATCAAGTTAGCTATTCCCTTAACTCAGCAACAGTTGGTTAGGTCCTCACTGTTGTACTCAGCCATCTCTTAACAACTACTCAAATGTATAAGCAAACATTGGTCTAGGCATGTGGAAAAATTGTGTTATCTTCCTGGCATGGTATCTTCCTGGTGTTCAGCATGAAAGTTGCAGCCCTGATAGGAGACTCACTCGTGCCACAGGTGCCATGTTGGGTGAGAGCTGCAGTTCTCAAAGACTGAATGTCTTCACCATGGATGATGGCAGGGGAGTGGTCCCTATCGATAATAGGGGTATGTAGTGATGGTCATTGCATCCTTGGAGGGGTGTTAATTCCTGAACTGGAGGCTCAGCCAGTGCACCCACTTCCATTTGCATGTCACAGACACCTGTGTAGAATAAGGGCCGGAGATAACTATATGGCTTTCCCACGGGACCAATGTTCCATCCTGGAGGATGGGTTTTGTGTACGGAAAACCTGAAGTCAGGACAAGCCTTATCTCAAATGTTGGGACCTGACTTAATGGTGCATGTAATGTAATTCAATGTTTGATACAGCAGTGAGGAAGGACGCCATTATCTGGTGTGGATGTGGGTGGTTAACTGTGGCAGGCAAGCCTTGCTATAATATCTCGTTCTTCCTATTGTGTTAAGTCTTTTAATAAATATTATGAAAAAAGTGGTAGGGCAATTACAGTGATTCAGTGGCTAGAAGGGTTTGCTATTGTGGAAACAAAAATTCCATGGGGAATGGATTTGGGTTGTGTTCTCACAATGGTATGTGGACTTATTATTTTGATTGCAAATATTATTATGTATTATTTCATTCTGTTCTCAAAATCATAGTTAATTGTTAATAAAATTAATTATTGCTCCTAATAAATACAAGGAAGTGGTGTTAGTGGGGTCTAAGAATTGTTCTTACCCCAAAACCAAATGGGGGAGCTGAAGGGGATGCTTGTGTTCATTCTGGATACAATGTGCTTTGCAGGGTACTTGTGCCTAGGGAAGCCCGCTGTGGCTCACCAGCCTCGGAACATTCTAGAGAAAGCCAGGGGGAGGGGGTGAGCTCAGCATGTGGCATGGAGCGCTATGAGCATGTGAGAAACAAACCCCTATATGGGTTTGTTTAACTGTGATTGGTTAGAGCTTCATGTTCTGTAAGTTGTTCTATAACTTGTTCTATAAGTGCCATGTGCTATACACTAGCCAGGGGAGGGGCTCCTGGCTGGAGGGACTCTGCCTGATTCTTTGTCCCAGGGGCTCTCCTTGTGCACATATTGAATAAAGCCTTGTTGAATTGAATCACATCCAATCGAAGTCCCTTGATTCTACCCAGCATCGGACTCACTGGGAACCACAAAATCCCACCAGTCTCTTGGCGCAGTGAGCAGGGTGAGAAATATCTTTCCGGATCACAACCTACAATCTAATTAGAGGGTGAGTTTGTTCATTTTTTATTTGGTTGTGTGTCTCTGACCTGACTGGTGACTCTCATACCTTTTGTGGTAAGCAAGTCTTGGTGCTGGGGATTTCAGGGAGTTTGTTGCAGTCTTAAGACATTGTACTTAGTGTGGGGGCTGGCTAAGCTGTAAGTTCCTCTAAGTGCTGTTGAAGTGGGAAATCAAAGAGGCTGTCATAAACAGATAGTTAAGGGTTCAGGTCTCTTTTACCTGTAAAGGGTTAATAAGCTCAGTAAACCTGACAGACACCTGACCAGAGGACCAATCAAGGGACAAGATCATTTCAAATCTCTGAGGAGGGAAGTCTTTGTTTGTGTTCTTTGTTTTGGGGGCTGTTCTCTCTTTGGATCTAAGAGGGGCCAGACGTACATCCAGGCTCTCCAAGCTTCCTGAAATATTTCCTTCTATTCAGTATAGTGAGTATTAGCAAGGCGGATTAGTTTTGTAATTAATTTCTGTATTTGCAAATGTGTGTTTGCTGGAGAAATATCTTTATTTCTGTTTGCTGTTACTTTTGATTATTCTGAGAAGGGGGGGGGAGCCCCTCTAGGGTTATAAGCTAAACTCTGTATATTTTTTCATCCTGGTGTTACAGAGATAGTTTTTACTTTTCTTTCTTTAATTAAAGCTTTTCTTTTGAAGAACCTGTTTGATTTTTCCCTTGTTTGAAACCTCAGGGGATTAGTTTGACTCACCGGGGACAGGTGGGGGGAAGGTGAATCCCTCTTTGTTTTGATTCAAGGAGTTTGAATCAAGGTGATCTCTCCCGACGGCGAAGGGAGGGGGAAGAAGGTGGGGGGAATGGTTTATTTCCCTTTGTGTTAGATCCAAGGACTTTGGATCGGTGTTTCCCTGGGAAAGTTTTGGGGGAACAGGGAATGTGCTAGACACTGGAATTTCTAGCTGGTGGCAGCATTACCAGATCTAAACTAGGATTTCAGTTTAGAGGAGCCCATGCAGGTCCCCATCTTGTGGACGCTAAAGTTCCAAGTGGGGAATAAACCTATGACAGAGGCTGTAAGGAGCAACAGTTAGTGTAGGGGCAGGTATATCCCTAAGTACCTCTAGCGAATGTGTTGGCTGGCCCTGATCTCCCAACTGCACATTGTAATTGTGCAGATCAAATAAATTGGAAAAAGGATTAATCTGCTGATTGGTCATTTTAGTCTGGGGAGTTTGATTTGAATACATTGTTATTAGTCTGTAAACAGAATTGTGTTTAAAAATTTAGAGATTGGAGGATATTTAGGTTAAAAAAAGGGAAAGATGAAGGGATATAATAATCCACAATATGAAGAGTGTATGATTAGTGTTTTTATAACTTGTAGCAGTAAGTTTATTAGTTTTCTTGTGAAAATATTTTGGCTGTATGATTGAAATAAAGAAGGACAAAATGGCTGCTATGTGTTTAATTGTTGATTATAAACATCTGGTTAGAAAGAGTGATGTGCTAAAAGGAAGGGTGGGAGAGTTAGAAGCAGAGGTGGGAAAACTGCAAGCAGAAGCAAAAAAGTATAAAGAAGCAGACTTGCAGGGAAAGAAATCTTGTCCCTCAGCACCTTTGGACCCTACATGTGTAACATGGGGATATCAGTCTAGTTTCATGGCTCCGGTGAGAGTGCCCACTGTCCCTAATCCTAACCCAGGGGAAGGGGGCCCTGCTACTGTTGTCGCCTAGAGCACACTCCTATAAGTCCCTCTGACTTGTGGAGCATGTTAAAAGAATTGTCATCTTTGCAGCTTAATAACCCAAACCTACCCTTCTGGGAAAAGGTACAGGAGTGGATGGTAGAGGGAGGCTTACATGCTTTTGATGATCACATAGTGTTTTCAGCCTTGGACATTAGCAATGGCTTTTGGTCTATTCCTGGGCACCCTGACAGTCAGTTTTGGTTTGCATTCACTGTTAAAGGGAAGCAATATACCTTCACTCGCCTCAGCCAGGGTTTCTATAACTCACCTGCTTTGTTTCATAGAGTGTTAGCTGATGTGCTGGCAAAGCTGCCAGACGTGGCTTCTTGTGTTGTACAGTATGTTGATGATCTTCTTGTCTCCTCACCAGATGGCCAAACGCACATGAAAGGCTTAGAAGTGATCCTGCAGCACTTGGCAGACAGTGGGGTAAATGTAATGCTAGAAAGGCTCAGATCGCAAAGGAGGAAGTATCCTATCTGGGGTATCTCATATCCAAGGGGTACAAGTGTTTAACTGTTGACTGCATTGAGGCTATTAATGCATGCCCACGACCAATTACGGTCAGGGGAGTTAGGAAAGAGTTGGGGCTATTTAATTTCTGCCGAACTCAAATCCCAAATTATTCAAGGATTGTCCAGCCCTTAATAATCTCCTGAAGGGTGCTGGTGGACCACATGATGAAATTGAATGGACATTTGAATGTGAACAGGCATTTACCACATTGAAACAGAGGCTAAGTACTGCCCTAGGGTTGGGACTTCCTAATCCATTAATGCCTTTTACATTGTACACGCATGTCAGAGAGGGACATATGACAGCAGTGTTCATGCAAAAACATGGGGACAAACAGTGCCCAGTAGCACACTACTCTTCTAAACTAGATGCTGTCACTCAAGCAATGCCACCGTGCCTCCAGGCGGTGGAAGGAGCTTCTATGGCCCTCAATCAAGCCTCACCACTAATTGGTGTGCAGGATGTAATTATTGTCGTGCCTCACGCTGTCCTTGCTATTTTATCAGGAAAGAAATCTTCGGCAGTCCAGGTGGCAAGATGGACTCGATGGGAAACGAGCTTGCTAATGCCTTCAGTACGTCTGCAACGAGCGTCATCGCTAAACCCTGCCACCCTCACGCCTAGCCCAGATGAGGGACACCCGCATCGGTGTTGCCTTAAGGAAGAGCCCATGGACCTTCCATTGGTAAAAGAAACTGAAATACCTGGTGCCCCTTGCCTATACGTGGATGGTTCTTCCTCCTACATGGATGGCAAGTGACACACAGGATGGGCCGTTTGTACGCAAGATGGGCAGCTGGTGACACCTGGCAGTTTACTTGGGGCATCAGCACAAGTAACAGAACTGCAGGTGTTAGTTGCGCATGTGAAGCCGCGGAAGGTCATGCTATAAACATAGCTACTAATTCTAGATGTGTGTTTGGGGTTGTAGATAATTACATTAACTCGTGGGTAAATCGGGGATTCCTGACAAGTACAGGATCCCAATACAAAATGGGGGGATAGTGCAGAAACGTCATGCAGCCGTGCAGAAACCTGCCGACATAGCAGTGTTAAAAGTGAAGGCCCACAAAAAAGGGAGGGGAACCGAAGGGCAGATGAACTAGCTAAACAAGCAGCAGTGGAAGGTAAAGAGACCCAATTGGTTGCTGCAACACAGCCTCTCATAAAACCCCCAAACTTTTTTGAATTACAGGACATTCAGCACACTGCCCCAAGGGCAGAGAAGTGGTTATGGATGGATAATGGGGGCAATCTGTGTGATGATAACACTTGGAGAGGGCCAGGGAACACATTAGTGTTACCAAATGTGCTAATGGGAACTATTATTCAAGTGTATCACATGTTGGGACATGATGGAGCACGGAGGGTGATCCACCGTATGTCAAACACCTGGTGGCATCCTAAGCTTAATGCAGACGTGCATGATTATGTGAGAAGGCGTGTAACGTGTGCTCAATATAATTCTGCTCCCACAGTGAAAATGAAAATGCAGCATCAGCCAAGACCAACACAGCCCTTCACGCAGTTACAAATAGATGGAATTGGTCCCCTGCCAAGGTGCAGAGGGAAAGAATATGTTCTGGTGATCATGGATCACTTTACTAAGTGGGTAGAAGCTTCCCCAGTGGCCAAGGCCACTGCATCTGATGTAGTTAAACTATTGATGACTGAAATAATTCCCCGACGGGGACTTCCATGCTTCCTACTAATCCACATTCCTTATCTCCTTTTGAAATGCTGGCAGGGCGGGCAATGAGGACGCCAGGAAATCTGTGCATTGCAGGGGGGGAATTGTATGTCATGGGTGACCAGCCTGTTGAATATTGCAAATTGTTATCGCAGTGTGTCTCACAGGACCCCCCGAACTGAACCAGACTCAAAGGCTGCAAAGAGGACATATGTGAGGTGCAGCCTGGTGACCAGGTGATGGTGAAAGCCTATAGAAAACGAACCTTTGAACCAGCCTGGACTGGGCCTCACACGCTTCTCTTAGTAACTCCTTCAGCAGCCCGGGTCACTGGAATTCCAGTTCGGGTGCACCTGTCACGTGTAAAAGTATTCAAGGGTGAGACCCAACATGGGGCACAACAATCCCTGTTTACTCTATGGACTCCTGGAAAGCCGGTCGTAATATTGTTAAGTGTTTGCAGCTGATATTCCCAGTTTAAAATTGATGTAGGAATTTTTGTAGTCTACTAATTGTTTTGAGTGGTTTTGAAAGTTTCATCTTAATAATGCTGCAGTGGCTTTCAGTGTTTTACTGATGTAATCACCTGGGGAGGAGCCACTGGATCAGTTGTAAATGCCATTACTGAAATCTAATCATAGGGACTGGGTTAAAATTTGTCTGTAGCAGGAATGACAGTTCATTGTGGTGAGAGTGGGGCTCACGTCTCATCAAGTTAGCTATTCCCTTAACTCAGCAACAGTTGGTTAGGTCCTCACTGTTGTACTCAGCCATCTCTTAACAACTACTCAAATGTATAAGCAAACATTGGTCTAGGCATGTGGAAAAATTGTGTTATCTTCCTGGCATGGTATCTTCCTGGTGTTCAACATGAAAGTTGCAGCCCTGATAGGAGACTCACTCGTGCCACAGGTGCCATGTTGAGTGAGAGCTGCAGTTCTCAGAGACTGAATGTCTTCACCTTGGATGGTGGCAGGGGAGTGGTCCCTATCGATAATAGGGGTATGTTGAGATGGTCATTGCATCCTTGGAGGGGTGTTAATTCCTGAACTGGAGGCTCAGCCAGTGCACCCACTCCCATTCGCATGTCACAGACACCTGTATAGAATAAGGGCCGGAGATAACTATATGGCTTTCCCACGGGACCAATGTTCCATCCTGGAGGATGGGTTTTGTGTATGGAAAACCTGAAGTCAGGACAAGCCTTATCTCAAATGTTGGGACCTGACTTAATGGTGCATGTAATGTAATTTAATGTTTGATACAGCAGTGAGGAAGGACGCCATTATCTGGTGTGGCTGTGGGTGGTTAACTGTGGCAGGCAAGCCTTGCTTAAATATCTCGTTCTTCCTATTGTGTTAAGCTTTTTAAAAATATTATGAAAAACGTGGTAGGGCAATTACAGTGATTCAGTGGATAGAAGGGTTTGCTATTGTGGAAACAAAAATTCCATGGGGAATGGATTTGGGTTGTGTTCTCACAGTGGTATGTGGACTTATTATTTTGATTGTAAATATTATTATGTATTATTTCATTCTGTTGTCAAAATCATAGTTAATTATTGATAAAGTTAATTATTGCTCCTAATAAATACAAGGAAGTGGTGTTAGTGGGGTCTAAGAATTGTTCTTACCCCAAAACCAAATGGGGGAGCTGAAGGGGATGCTTGTGTTCATTTTGGATACAATGTGCTTTGCAGGGTACTTGTGCCTAGGGAATCCCGCTGTGGCTCACCAGCCTCGGAACATTCTAGAGAAAGCCGGGGGGAGGGGGTGAGCTCAGCATGTGGCATGGTGCGCTAGGAGCATGTGATAAACACATTTATGGGTTTGTTTAACTGTGATTGGTTAGAGCTTCATGTTCTGTAAGTTGTTCTATAACTTGTTCTATAAGTGCCATGTGCTATAAACTAGCAAGGGGAGGGGCTCCTGGCTGGAGGGACTCTGCCTGATTCTTTGTCCCAGGGGCTCTCCTCTCCTTGTGCACATATTGAATAAAGCCTTGTTGAATTGAATCACATGGAATCGAAGTCCCTTGATTCTACCCAGCATCAGACTCACTGGGAAGCACAAAATCCCAACACAGGGTAAGCAGATTCATATAGCCCAGAGAACGCCCTCTAGCCTTAGGTTCACAGTTACAGCAAACAGAGGTCAAATCCTCTCAGCCAAAAGGAACATTTACAAGCTGAGAAAACAAAAATAAGACTAACACGCCTTGCCTGACTATTACTTACAAGTTTGAAACATGAGAGACTGATGCAGTGGGGTGTTGTGGGGCGGATGGGTCTCTTCTTTTGGGAGACGTGTAACAATTTCTGTAGAAGAGCAGTTCTCCAGTCTACTTAGTGTCCTCTCCTGTCTAGCCAGGGGCGGCTCTAGGAATTGCGCCGCCCCAAGCAGGGCGCACTGCAGGGGCGCTCTGGCGGTCGCTGTCCCGCGGCTCCAGTGGACCTCCTGCAGACATGCCTGCAGAGGGTCCGCTGGTCCCGCGGCTCCGGTGGACCGCCCCCAGGCAGGCCGGTGGATGCTCCACCGGAGCCGCGGGACCAGCGGACCCTCCGCAGTCATGCCTGCAGGAGGTCCACCGAGCCGCCTGCCGCCCTCCGCAGCACGGCACCCCAAGCATGTGCTTGGCACGCTGGGGTCTGGAGCCGGCCCTGTGTTTAGCGATTCAGACACTCACAGAGGCTCACACGACACCTGCTCAAATGTTACACTCCAGTGTGGAACGCAGATCTCACAAGTCAGATTAATTCAGGCAGCAACGCACAAGCATCCGAAAGACTCAGAACACTAATCGCTTTCTTATCGTTCAAACTCGATAAGTTCTTGGAGGACAGGTCCATCAATGGCTATTAGTCAGTGTGGAAGCAGGGAAAGCTTCAATAAGGATTTGAAGCGGATTTTAATGCGTGTCAGTCAGTTAGCAAGAGTCAGGCCATACTGTAACCCTAATGACGTGAGACTTGTAGGAGCAAAGATAGTGCGAGGCGACAGGACAAGAACTGTGTACAAAGTTATTACGACCTTGCAATCACTAACCAAAATGCAGGCTTGCTTTTCTTAGGCTTATCTTATTGTCTCACTCCTTTCTGCTATGTATAAACAAAATGTATTTGTTGCTTTTTACTGTCTCCATGATTGCTAGAAATTGTCTGTAACAAAGGTATAAAGGCTTGATGTAATTGTTTACCAGTTGAGAGACCTGTCCAGGACTGGGGCGACCCTGTGTCCTATGGCACTCTCTCCCTCCATTGTAATTACTGGAGAAATAATAAAGTATTTGATTTTGCTGCACCCAAACAAAAAGCGAGAACTGAGTTTTTCTTCGACAACACTAACAGAAAATACAGTAATACAGTGACCTAAACCAGTGAAACCTTTTTCCATTTGCAGACACCTAAATAATTTGGAATGGAGATGTGGCCCCCTTTGGAAATCCTAGACAATCTGTGGACCCACAGGCTGAAAACTTTTGACCTAGACTGACTGGACAGTGGGTATTGACGTAGCTACAACAGACTGGTTGTTGTTCGGTGTTTGTGCTGCACCTCGCACAATGGAGTCCTGGTACACAAATGGAGCTCTTTGGTGCTACTGCAGTACAAATCAATAACGCAATGTGCGGTAGAGCCAAAAGCAGAGTTGGAAAAACCCGCGTCTCTCTACTCTTCCTGTAGTTTAAGTACCACACAAGCATCCTTCCTCAGTCTTATGTTCCCTTCCTTTTGTCATTTCCTTCTCTGTGGAACCTGCATTTGAAGGTCTCATCTGTGACCGAATGAGGGAGATACTTAAACAGTTACACATTTCAAAACACCTCATCAAAGGAGAGACACCTTTGATGGGAAATGTGACTCTAAAAATCTCTTAGTCACTGCCCATCCCTCTCCTTAAATATTCCTTCTTGGCCTTTCAGAGAAACCTAATTCCAAAGCCAGCAGATTAGAGAGAGACACATGGATCGTAATAGCCACAGTGTGCCCCTAGGGACAGACTGCAAGGCTCATTTTCCCTAACTAGAAATAAGAGATTGTTTTTACAGGTCCAACATTAACCTTTTTACTGCTTCATTACCAAAAAAAAAAAAAAAAAAAAATCAGCAGGACCCCTAGCTGAGGTCTAATGCATAGGACCAAAGTGTAGTTTAAAATTAGTATATGGATGGGTCCCTGATCTTCCCCATTATGTGGGGGGAGGAGAACGGGAAATAGTGTGGACTCAGGGAACTGGGATGGGAAGCATGCATAGTCCCTCCCTTCCCTCCCGTATTGCTCCAGAGCAGGAGATGCATCCCCAGCAAGAGGCTCTTGTCCCTGTTAGACTGTGACCCTGTGATGAACATCAGGGATTTAAGGCAGAAGGAATGCACCACAGCACCACTTCCGGCTGCTCCTCCCAGTGCTTGTTCACACTGTAACAGGAGGCAGGGTCCAGGGGGAAGTTGTGGCTGCAGGTTGTTGCCAGAGCATTGCCCGCAGCTCAGCTACAGTGGGATCTCCTCCTGACAGAGATCCTGTGGGACCCCGGGCCGGACAAAGAGGAATTATTCAACAAAATGACAGCCCTTTTACATTTGTCAGGGAAAATCCCTGTACCCTAGAAAAGAAAGATGATTATTTGCAAGAGGAAAAGGACACATTTTCTTCTGTTCTGCTAGCAGCTAGTGACTGGATCACGACAGAGGGTTAGATTTCAACATCACTTGTAAATAATCAGTTTATAGTAACAACTATGGAAAAAAGAGGATACTAGAGTCTTCATTCAGTATTCCTTTTATTTAAGAAAAATACATTAAAAAAGATGACATCATAAATCCCACAAATTCCTACAGTTACAGTTTCACCACCTGTGGAAAGATTTATGCAAAACTCAACATAGCTGGGATTATAAAAATATAAACATGTTTTAAATTATAAAATAAATTATAATAATGGAGGTTACAATCACCTCCATCTTACCAGCAGAGAGTGCCATTTCCTGAATTTAAAAAGCTTGTTTTCAGACCTCCAAAGACATTTTATTACTAAAACATTCAATTAAACAAACATTAATTTAGTCACTAAACCACTGGAGAACTTGCTATGGAGTACACTTTTGATCTCATTGCTTACTTCTTATAAAGTGCTAGTTGATTGTGGGAAAGAAACTGGATGCCTTATTTTCAGTACATTTTATTAAAAACTCAGTGACGAGTATTCTGAACATCTCTGGAACCCCACGTAAATTCACACACTTCACTCTTTTCTCTTAGGGGAGACACTATATCTCAAATTTGTAAAAAGAAACCGAAGTTATAGAGCTGGGAACGAAAGGTGGATTTATCTGAAGAGATTCTCACTTCAACAAACATCTGCAGCTGAAGACTAAATCTGAAGAAACGTCACATCGAGAATCCACAACATTCCATTTAGAGTCTGGCACCTTGACATTTAGGTTTAAAGACTAATATTACGCACATCATGATGGAAGCCTGTAAGCAGGCATCTCAACAGGCTCTCTTGCCACCTTCAGCTAAAACCCACAATCCAAACTATGCCACGCTCAGATGGCCAACACGTTCTTTAACAGGTGAAACATTTAGCACTATGGAGAGGCAGAATAAGGAGCCAGCTGCGTGTACAGAACAGCAAGTAATTTTGATGCTGCCAACTGCCTTTGCTTGCTTCAGAAACCAGTTTTTAAAGACAAAAGGGATGATCCACTTCCTTTACTTTTTTCAAATGCAGTGGATTCCAATTACAAGTCCAGTTCAAAGGAGAAAAGTTGTAGTGAAAGTGCCTGAGAGGGGTCTATTTTCACTACCGAAATTCAGTGCAAATGTGTGAAGCTTTTCTCGTCTTCCAATATTGTCTGTTAATTTGTAAGCCATTAACTAGCACCAACCTTCATCCTGAAAAAAACAAAAACAGTTAATATCAAAATAGTTATATATTTTAGTCTTCTACAGCTTTAGACTTTAGTCTATATGATACTTTAAACTTTTCAGATGTTGTACTTTACAGTACCTTCAAGAACAAATATTAGTTTTGTATTAAAAAGTTGGTAGATGTTAATTTTTTTTTCATTTAAAAAATTACCTGATGTCTAACAATAGCATACAATAGAAATATATTTTCAATCGATTTCATGTTAAAGCAGTGTTCATAATATTTCCCTAACAATAGAAAAAGTAGGAGAAAACATGCATTATGGCTATAACAGGGGCTAGGGCTAATTAGTAAGCAGAGTTAGTAACTGCAAGGACAAACAATGAAAAAATGTTATTTACATAAAAGAACCAAACTATTCCTGGGTCCCCCATGCCCCACCTCACTATAAAATAAAGCTGAGCTGAGGAATTCCTTTGGAAGTTTCCCCTGTATCAGGAGACAACATCAACATAAATGTAACTAAACAACAATTTAAAAGAGGAATATTAGTTTCAGTTTCTAGTCATATTGAATATCAATCTTGGTTAATAATGGCTACTGCAAATACCTTGTAAAGTACTAAAGTCCTTATGAAATCAAATTCTGAACCTCTTTGTGATATATACTAAAGAGAACAAAGCTCTTCAGGGGAGGAATTTGATTAGTTTGATGAACAACTAGTACATGTCCCCATACGGGACAAAATCTTATATTTGCTTATAATCTTTGTGTTATGCATTTTTTTTCACCCAAAGAATACAATATGATTTGTTCCTTCAATATTAAAATAGAGACATATGGAAGTAATGAAATAGAGATTAGATTTACAAGTTAGATATCATTTTTCAATCAACTTCATTTAAAAGACTGAAAGAACACAATGTTCAAGTCTGTTGTGTTTGCAGAAAAACATTATATAGAAGAAATCTAGTATATTAGTGGTTAACCCAACAATGATGTCACATGCAACATTTCAGTTCACGTCAAGAAAGAAAAGGTTAGAAGAAATAAGAACCTGTAGATTATATTCTCAATTTGAATGTAACATGGTATAATTCTACCCTGTTCTCTCAAATAACTGAATCAGAAGACACCATCTACATATTTTTAGGTGGAAGAAGATATTATTCTATTACAAAATATGCCTTTCAAGACCCAGTTTAGATTTTGTTTCATCCATTGGTAGTTGATATGTTCTTGGAAATTGGAGCTTCAGGGATCTGGATTTCTAATGTAAGAACGGAACAGCAGAAAAAGGAGAGAACACTAATTGAATAAAATATGTTTGCAAAAATAAAAGAAAAAAATTAATAGTTTCTAAAAGGAGAGCTTATAAATGAACTAAGATTAAATTTGGGCTATTAGGAAGCTATTTTGATGGCAACATGCATTAAGCTATGGTATTCTCTACCGGGGAAGTGGTGGAACCCTTACTACTTGGAAATTTTAACAGGAACAAGAGCAAGATATTATAAAACATTGTTGTTCTCTGTAAAACTTCCTCCAAAATACACCAAAAACTTATGTCCCACACTTTCAGGAAGTTAAAATATTCACTGGGATTGTGTGGTGTGTGTTAGAAACCTGCTAATACCAAGGGGGAAAGCTTTGGACTTCACCTTGTTTGGAATCAAATCAAGTATTGCTGTTTTATTGATACTCAGAGGAAGCAACCAACAATGACAAATTTGGGGGGACATCATATAATATGAAAACAATTTCTCATCTGTACATTTTTCTCTTTAGACATGAGGGATAAGGTGTTGCTGAGGGGGAAGGAGTTGTACAACTCCACAACCTTCTTTTTGGAACGTGCTGGTTTAAAAATAAAGATTTTTGAAAGGTTTCTGTTTTCAGGAATTCTTTTATACAGCGGCTGAATATACCAAGCAGTGAGAAGCATGCATAACGTGTAGGGAACTTGTGAATTCACTGCCGCAGATCATTTGTGTGTGTTAAAGAAAATAGGTAATACACAAGATTCTTCTTGGTGTTTTCCATTTGCTTGAATGCAGTGGAAAAGGTTGCTTTTTGTTTATACAGTCACCTTATTTTTCTTGTAATCATGGATACAAAAATCTGGTGAAGCAGATACTGTTTTAAAAGTACTCTGTAAATGCTACAGTGTAATGTTAAAGATCAGAATTCTTCTAGGGGTGTGGGTGTGTGTTCAATCTCTCCTTGCCTTATTTTTACCTTTCATTTTGCATCAAATCAACAAAATCTAATTTTTTCTTAGCCTATTAGATTCCAGAGCACCCTGGGAGGAGGAGGAGGGGAATGATCTATGACTTGGAATTATAGTAGAGCTTACTCTAGCAGTAGAGTCTAAAAACGGTGTGTCCTATCTACGTCCTGGGTAGGTTTTAGGAGTTCTTTTTTTTTTTAGTTATGATTTTGAAGAGCTGGTTGTTTTCAGCTACAGAGTTTCCATTTCACACCCCCCCACCCCCATTTATGTAAGGAGCTTTTAAGCATCATTGATATATGTAGAATACGAATGAATGCATTGATTTTTTTGTCCTGCGATTGTGGAATTGTCTGGGATCAATTTCACATTTCCCCTGGCAAGCAGTGTGTCAGCAGCTGCCAGAGTGAAGATAAGAGTGAGTAGCGAAACCTGGGGTTTGGCAGGAAATCTGTAAAAACTTCGAGAAATGAAAGCTCAATTGAGGTTTTGTGATTGGAAAAAACCCACAGGGTGGTTTGGTGGCGTTTGCTCCCTGCCTCTTCTCATGCCAGGTTGCACTCTTTTTTTTTCTCTTTTTAGTTCTCCTCAAGCAAGAGGTAAAAAAACCCCTGCTCTGTGTAGGCTTAATTTTCCAAGGGATCAGCTCCCACAATCAGGACAGGCTGAGCTCCCCCCCGCCCCAACTAAGGTTATCTCTGCATTTGAGTTTTATAGCTCGAGTGAATGGATAGTTGACTCAGATTAATTGGCAAATGTGTTTGTTCATGCGGGGCTGGACACTCCATAAATGTTAATGGTAAACTGCAACCTTTGTGGGGTGTCCACAGAAGTTGTTAATTTATTGCCTGTGACGCTGATTTGGCTAACTCGTTAAAACGCTCATCTAAACCTACCTTTCGTGCCAGATTTCCAAAAGAGCCCAGCACCCATTGTGAGCACTTTAAAAATTTGGCTCTATAAGTCTTTATTTTACATGTAAGCTAAGGAGGTGCTAATAGGGGCCGAACATCGGTCCTAAAATGTACTATTTGCGGTACCTGAGCTGTGCAAAACCTGTGAACCATTTTGTTATGTTATGTTCGAGGATGTCAGCAGACTAAAATGATCTCTCTGTATTGAACGTATTACAGACCTTGGCTCTTTTTCAGATAGGATGTAAAATGAAGGCTCTCTGGCTATTTGTGATAAAGAAAGGTCCCATATTGCTTTTCACAAGGGTTGGAGTGATAAATCCTATTCTTTTCAGGTGCTAGTTTGGGTGACTGCAATGTCTCCCTGGCAGTATGAATGGGATCTGAGACTCTTCTCCAATTCCTTTCATCATTTTTATTGCTCTCCTTTGGCTCTCCCCAATTCATCCACATCTTTCTTAAAACGCAGTGCCTAAAACTGGGTGCCATACTCCAGCTGAGTCCTCACCAGTGCTGAGTAGAGCGGAAGTTATCTCCTGCTCTTACATATGACACTCCTGTTAATACACCCCAGAACGTTGTTACCCTTTTTCTCAACTGCATCAGCTTGCCCCGTGTCACACAATGAGTCAATGTCGGAGCTAGAAATAGAACTCAGAAGTCCTACCTTCCAGTAACTAGTCAATAATGGTGCCTATTTTAGGCCTTAAATATCAAACCAACACTTTACGTACAACTTACTGATATCAGAAGGAAGGGTTCTTGCCTCAGTTTAGCAGAGACTTGCAATAGACTTGTTCTTACACTGCTAGAAAATCGGTCTCTTAAACCCCCAACACAAGAGGTGCAATAAGAGTTGGAGAGACATCAGCTGCGACGCCCAAAGGAGCGTTGCTATAAAGACTTGCAAAGTGCTGTGGATTCAGTGGAATGGGATGCTACCTTCTACTCTGTGTATCCAAGTGTCAGCACTTCTCATTTCAGATCAGGAGAAAAACTAGTAAAGAGTAAGGCAGGAAACTTGTCAGCTTTTAATAAGTAGTACAGGTTTCCTTTGGGCAAAGGTGTGTGAGCAACCAGGCACAGCTGTAGCAGAGAATTTTGTGCGTGACTAGATACATTTCCTCACCCACCGAGAGAGCAGGATTGTGCTAAAGACTCCCCCGCCACAGTTCTAACCATTCTTCTCTCTCCTCACAACTTTGAGATACTTTCCATGCTGATAAACCAATCCGTATCTATGAACCTTTCCTCTACTTGGGAGGAGAGGTGGGATGCTGGTAATGGTCTAGTGGAAAAATACAGGGCTCGTAGCTGGGAAATCCTTGACTGCATCCCAGCTCTGCTTCTGGAGTGGGGTTTTGGTCCAGCTGGTTAGTGAGCTGGGAGCCAGAGACACAACTTCAAATGCTCCCAAAGTGTGTGACGTTGGAACTGGGATCTTACTCTGGGCTCATCTCATCCATAGCTTGACCACCTGTGAATGGTTTCTTGTATTGGTCAGTTTGGAATTTTTTTGGCGGGGCAGAGGTCAGTATTTCTCTCTGTTTGAATATCTGGGAGGGCACATCTCAGCCAGGGCAGGAACACCAGTCTGAGAGTGGACTGGGATGTGGCTGCAGACCCAGCATTTAGAAATATTAAGGGTCTGAGCTAGCCACACTTGCTGCTGGATAAAAGAATTGTCACTGTGGATTCCCCAGACCTTAAGACACCAGCAGCTGAGGAACAGGTGCCACCAAAGGCGCATGTTGGAGGCAGGGCCCTTCTGGTTCTGATAAACTCAACTGAGGGATGTACGGTTTTACATCCACCAGGCAGCAGGCGCTAGGCTCACTACTGCTGCTTCTTGGGCCTTGCTTTAGGTCGTCGTCTGCTTCTGGCAACCCTTACGAGAGCGTAGAATGTAAGGTATTGCAGGCTGTTCCTCTACATCTTCTTCTGGAGTCAAAATTGACTCTGCGTGGTCCCGAGGTGATGATTGGTTCGCTGGGGGTGGTGCATTCTTACACTGCGAAGCATGTATCCACTCTGCAATGCCAGACAGTTTAACAGCTATCTGGCTAGTAAGCAGTGCCTGATGATTCTCTGATGTTCTTTAAGTCTCTTTACTACTTCTTCCTTGACTCTGGCTATAACCATGGCCTTCACACCTTATCTTTTCCTGATGCAGACATTCCTCATTCACACAAAAAGACTGAGAATACAAACAGTAGTATTTTATATCCAACAAAAAGGCATTGCACATTAAACCTTGCTAAGTTTTACAGTTAATAACCAAGACAATTTACATTGAGACCAAGGCCTTCAATGTTTCTCTAATTTACTTAAACATAGGTCTGGTCTACACTACGGGGGGTGAGGCGGTGTCGAACTAAGGTACGCGACTTCAGCTATGCGAATAGCGTAGCTGAAGTCGAACTACCTTAGTTTGACTGACTTACCCGTCCAGACACGGCGGGGTCGAACTCCGTGGCTCCAAGGTCGAGTTCCGGAGTCGACCGGAGCGCGTGGGGAGTTCGAACTATCGTGTCTTGATTAGACGCGATAGTTCAAACTCCGAGAAGTCGAACTCACCGCGTCGACCCGCGTGGTAAGTATGGACCTACCCATAGACACAATAGAGAATCCTGTCTCTTACTACCTAAATCTTAAAACAAAGAGTTAGAGAGGGCCCAATTTGTAATGCATATGGGAAAACAGAATCTTATAGTCCCAGAGGGTCATTTCTTTCTGCTATTTAAAAAGGATGGCTAGCAGGATGAAATCAAATTATACTTTAATTCTTATGGGACATTATAAAATCCTGCTCCTACATATCCCCCTTTTGACACTAAGATTATTAATCGCCAGTGTCACTTCTTATTTAGTCCACGTAATAGAAAATAGTGGGAGGTGATTTGGGCCTGTGGCTTTAGCTTTGTTTTATCCACCAGCACATTTTAAACATTTTAATTAAACACATACAATTTAAAACCAAAAACAATTAGGGGTAGTAACATTAGTATGCCAGTAGTTGTGGGAGACCATCCAGAAAATATGTGATACCAATGGTAAGCTGTTATGTTTTTCTGCAGTGGCAATTCTTAACATGTCCCCATTTGCGTGTATAATATGAATGGTCCACATTGTTTTGTTTGTTTGTTTTTGTTTTTAGGAACTATGTTCCCTTTTTACCTTTTTTAAACAGATGATTGGTAACTGTTTGCCATTCAATGCCAAGATTGATAGAGAACTCAGCAAAATCAGTGCGCACAGTAAGCTGAGACTTTTGGTTGTGGCAAATAGTAAATGTGATTATTGGTAAACACAGTACTTACATTACATGTACATTTGTCTACTGGTGGGTTGCTAACACTTTTATCCTTTTAAAACACTTCTTTCCAAGAATTAACACACACATTGCCCGTTATACAATACTTTGGTCTAATTATTAATTTTATCCCACATACAGGATCCTAGTGAGATGTCTTTACTACAGGGCTTTGGAGCAAAAGGCATGGATAAGCATACTCACTTTTGAGGAGTCCACTTGGTACAACCTCTAGTGTCCAATAGTTTCCCTTCCTCCCCAGCCCACTGGCTTGAGATCTGGGGTAGCCAGAAGGATCCCAGGTGCAATCGGTGGAGTGGGCTAACTTTCCATATCTTTGCTTCCAGAGCCTGTTGGTGTGCGATTTTTAACAACAATTTCTTCACTTAACAAGTTTTGTTTTACCATACTGGAGACATACTGCATCCAGTTATATTGATAGGTATTAAACAATTATCTTTTTCTTTGCTTTAACAGATGTATCAAAACCTTAATATTCTCTGATATTACCCAAAACATCTTATGTTCTAAATATCTGCATTTCAGTACATTCCATAGCTATTGCAGTATGTTTTTTAACTTTTATTTGTTTTTGTAATAGGTTGTTCTGTAGCTGGTATTAGCTTTTTCTGATTTTCTGAAAGACAAGAATAACATTTTTCTACCCCTTTCAGGCTGGCATTGATTATCGCTTAAAAGATTCCTTTCTTTTACAAATACCCTTGCTGATTGCAGACAAAACAGAGGAATTACCCCCATATTTTCCTGTGCGTTTTTGTTCTACAGGCAGGCCAGGTTTTAATGGCTTCTACTTTTTAAGGGTTATGGGGAAATTATTCCATTGTTTAGTTATTAAATCCATGAGGTGGTGTACCTCAAGTTTTTCTTCTTATATAGCAGACCAAGTTTGTAATGTTTTTTCCTGCTGTGTTAAGCTTTAAGTTTATTCACAGGTAATAGCTGAGAAGCATCATACCTTAAAGGATTTTCCCCAAAATCATACACACTATACATTGTTACAGGGGTGCTTACTAACATTACATTTATTTCAATGTTTAATATTAACAATAACGTTAGCGTCATATCTATTAAAGATATCTTGTTATACCATGTCTTTTATTTAGGCAATTTCTTTTGTGCTGGCAGTTTTCACCTTACTTTATCAGTTAGGTCATTTGCATCAACACAGGCTTGGCTTTTGGATTCAAAGCCATCAGCAGGGCTCAGAGACTCTGTCTTAAAAGGGACACAATCAACTTCCACCAGAATTTTGATTTCTTTCCACTTTCAACTCCTGCTTGCAAAACACACAGAGATCTGAAAAAGAAAACACAGTCTATTGCGGCTCTTTTTGGAGCCCTAATAGGATTTGAATTCAGCAGCACGTTTCATTTGCATTTCTTTTACCCCTTTCTACAATATACACTGCATATGTCCTAGGAAAAAAGCGCATTCCTTCTATACTACAACTTTTTTTTTTAAACATTAGCCATATCAATTTTTACATAAGGTGTAACTGTTTTTGATTTTAAAGAGTTTTCATGTACCCTTATCAAAGTGACAGTCTGATTACACAGAGCCATTTGAAGGCTCAGTGTTTTTAACGTTGCTTCTTTTGTTTTGTGCACCCAGGGCGGCTCTAAAATTACACCGCCCCAAGCAGGGCGGCGCGCGCCGCCCTTCCCGGTCCCGCGGCCGGGGCAGAAGTGTCTGCGGCGGTGCGCTGCTCCGCGGCTCGGTGGAGCATCCGCAGGCATGCCTGCGGGAGCTCCGTCCGAGCCGCGGGACCAGCGCAGCCTCCGCAGTCATGCCTGCGGGAGCTCAAGCGGAGCCGCGGGAAGAGTGGACCCTCCGCAGTCATGCCTGCGGCAGGTCCGCTCGTCCCGGGGCTCCGGTGGACCTCCCGCAGGCATGACTGCGGAAGGTCCGCCGGAGCCAAATGCCGCCCTGCCCCGACAATGCCGCCCCACGCGCCTGCTTGGCGTGCTGGGGTCTGGAGCCGGCCCTGTGTGCACCTCACCTCTGCTGTTGCTTCAGAGGGTCACTGTTAATTTCTTATTCTTTCACTACAGCTCTTATCTGTTATCGTTACAAAAAAAAAACCCTATCCAAACAAACAAAAAGACCCCAGAATCTCTCCCTATTCTCCTGATTTTGACTGCCCTATTGCAGCCATGACTTGGTCTTTATTTAAAAACATTTTAAATTTTATAAAGAATCAAGTTACCCCTTAAGGGTTAAATGCTAAATCCCAAAGCCAAACACCACTAATTACCTGTGTCTTGCAAAAAGGTTTATCTGTTTTGAAACTTTAAATTAAAAGAGTCAAATGAATTTTTAGTGTCATTAAAAACAAAAACAAAACCAATGTATCTTACACCTACAAAACAAGAGTTTTACAAACCAGATGTGCTGGTTTAGATTCTTAGAACTTTATGTATTTTCCACAGACAAATAGAGACATACACATTTTCTTGTCCTTAACATTCCTTTACACTGCTTTGTTTTTACATAGCTGTATATATATTTGGATTATTTACAGGCATTCTTCTGGAAAAGGGCCCATTTTCCCTTCAGAATGGCTGCAAAGAAACCAAGCATTCTCTCTCTTTAACATGGTCCTTTTTAACATTTTCACAAGGTTTAATTGCTTAATTCTCTCCAGCCTCTGTAGAGTTAACTTTTCACTCTCTTTCCTTAAATCACTGGATCTCCCAAAATGACACCTTTATCACCTCAGATTTCACCATTTTAAGTATTGTTCCAGGGGTTCATGCCTGCACTTACTGCTTTTCTTACTGCCAACACTATGCCCTTAGGGCTTCCAACCTGTTTTTCAGTTTCTTTATCTGTTGCTTGCCTGCTTTTCTGGGCCCGATCCTGCTTTTTTTTCCAATGAACCATTTGTGAGTGATACTGTGGTCACTTCACAATTTTGAAAGAAATGTTTAAGGAAAGGGACCAGGAAGGGTGGGGGCTAGTTGAGGAGCTCACCCTCTTTGCTGAATTGGTAGTGGAACACTAAAGAATCAGTTTTTGAAGCAGACAACAAAGGGGAACAGAACAAGGAGCTTTTTGTCCTTTTTACAATGAGACGGAGTATTAAAGGGGTTGGATCGATCCGGGGTGGAGGTTTTTTGAGAACGGGGTAAAGGGGAGCGCTCAGTCTGGTGGTGGGAGAGGAGGCTTTTAATAAAGATTTTAACTTATTATTTGAATATTTGAGAGAGGTGAGTTTTGATTTTGTCCAGCTACGATTTGCCTCTTCCCACCACTGAATGAAACAATTAACCTCTTCTTTAGCCAATTTAGTTTTCGGTTGGCCGAGTTTGTTCTTTAAGACGTCCACTCGGTCTTTGTTCCAAGATTTTAACAGTGGCCACTGAGTTTTGGGATCCCCCTGAGTTAGCCTAGACCATTTTTCCAGAAATTTACAGGAGTCCGGACCCATCCTAAATATATAAAATGAGCCAGCGTTCGTTTAGGGAACTGTCCCGACTTAGACGTCTGGTTACCCATACAGGAGGACTTCACACACCAATCGCACAAGAAGGAAATTTGGGTTCTTCAGAGCGATGCCCGGTGCAACATACAAAAGGAGCCCACAGGCTACTGCCTCAATCGCCCTTGCTTTCACACCAGGGGTTTTACCCAAAGTGCGGTGCAGCTGCGATTGTGCAGATTCCACTCACTCAGACCGCAGGAACAGGAACCCCTTGGTTGGCCGATCCTTGGACAGAGATGGCACCCAGACTCAAACACTCCACAGGAGGATGGATAGACACAGAGACAGGACAGTCCTCAGTCCGCACAAAACACAGAAATAATTACCTGACCAGATTCCTGATGTCAGATCCCAGGATCCCTACCAGAACAGAGAGGGAACCAACCAGAGAGGGAGCCAAGAGGTTCAATGGCGTAGACTTCACTGTGGTTGTGCGCCTTTCCGTTCTGGTGGAGGACCGCTCGGGCCAAATGCCCAGGTGCCGGCTGCCACGGTCGTCCTACAAAAAACAGTCAGGAATCTCACAGCCCCAGTGAAGACGGTTGCCATCTCGGTGGAACCTCCAAATTGTCAAAGTTAGACTCAGGACTCAGTTTGTCAGACCACTCTGTTTTATTAGCACAGCGCTCTGCTAATAACACCCAGATAATGTGAGACCCATGCAAGACACCAACTATCTTATTTATACAGATAAAAGGGTGAGAACTTAACAAGATAACAAAGGAAGCAGAAGCAGATAAGTTTACCTGGGCTAGGCATGCATATCTTATTTTCTTATTAACTATTACCGATCTTCTGTTAATGTTTCGCCATTAGCACCATTGTTTATGCCTAATGTTTCTTTTCCTGGCACCTGTATTTCAACATTTCTTATTTCTGCTTAAAGGTACATACAACATTTCTTTAATCCATTCTTATTTTTACAATATAATTCATTCTACTTTCACAGCTTGCAGCTCCTCCCTGCTTGGGTCTGTAAATGGCCCTGGCCAGTCCTCGGCTCCCTCGGGGTCAGCAGCAGCCTTCCAGCTTGGGAGCTCACAGGAGGCATCTGGCTCCTCTGGCGGCTGCCTCCCAGCTGAGTTCTCCAGCCACCTTTTGTACTTCCGCTCTCCTGTACGTGCCAGCTCCAGGGGCTTGCTGCCTGCCAAAAGCCTGGCGAGGAGGGGACGCTCTGGATGGGGTAGTCCAGAGCACTCAGCGTCAGCCTAACTCTGCTCCCATGGCGAGCGGGAGGGAAGGCGCCGTTCTGTTGACCTCAGTGGGAGCAGAAGGAGGCCAGTGCTGAGCACATCTGCATATGCCACCCAGTGTGAGAAATGCCACGAGCCCCCCCAGGACTCATAGCCTGCAGCCGTACTGCTGGGCAGCTCGCCAGCCGTGGAGACTGGAATTCCAGGTGCCCGGTCCAGACCGCACCCCCCACCGATGTGCCTCATGCGAAGGTGCAAATCCTGGAACAGCCCTGGCTGAAAGCACAATGCCACTTAATCACAGGAATAAGGAGCAGCCTTGTAATGTACAATCAAAGGGGAAGCACATTCCCATAAACTATATATGCCGCACCCCTTCTGCAGGGCAGTAACTCATAGCACACCCCCTGGCGTACCCCTGCTATTGTCTGTAGCTGGGGGCGTTCGCCTCTTAGAACTATGGAGTTATATTGGTTTCTTGTCTTCAAAATCTGCCTCCTAGTGGTTGCATGTGATTGTGCTTTCAGGGGGCAACACAGGCGAAAGGACAGCACAAATCGAGAGGTTCTTTTGGGTGCAGTCATCCCCATGGTACCATGTAAGTTGGGAAGACAGGGAACAAATGCCTCTGTGCAGGGGCAGTGAGTGACAGTAACTGTGACACTGGGAGAGTTTAACTGTGTCTGTCTATTGTGGGAAGCAGGTAACAGAGAAGGAGAGTGAGGGGTGCAGGAGACCAATTCACCCCCCAAGAGTCTCCTCAGCATTGGCACCAGAGGCGGGGGGAGGCTGTAGCTTAGTAACTTGGGGTGAAATGCAGAGAGGAGTCCAGGGTGGATGTAACCTCTCCCCGACCTCCTCTCTCTCCATCCCCCTTTCTGGCCCTGAAACCATCCAAGACTTGAAAGGCCATTGGCTGCCTTCACCTACCCACTGCACAAGAAGGGGGTTTAATTCAGGGAGTGGCTCCAGGCCCTGGCCTTCATTGGGAGGGACGGTTCAATGCAGGTAGCCTTCAGGGCTTCTGCAGCAATGGCGCCTCCTGCAGAACGATGGTGAAATTGACCAGTGGGGATGTAAGTTACATATCTGAGCTGCCTCCCTGGAATGGCTGTGGGCACTGCATGTACCCCTAGCGTGGCACCCAGGGGCCCTGTTCCCTTACCTGCTTCTGGGTGGCTGGGTGCAGGGAAATCCACCCTAACGGACACTGGAGACAATTTTGCTCAGCCCTGTTTCTGCATAATTTGCAGTATTTTGTCTCTGCCAGGCTCTCTTCTCCCCCATGACCACCCTTGTCCTCTCCCAGCCGTACAGGCCATGCAGCTCCCTTCGCAGCACTGGCTGTGGTACCCTCCTGGAGCTGGGCCTCATTCTGTCTCATCTGCTACCATGTGTGCTGCAGCGGCAGGGCTGACTAAGGCAGTGGCATAGCCAGGTTCTAAAATCAGGGGGAGCCAACACATAAAAAAAGGTGCCACACGACATATTAAATTACACCTCTACCTCGATATAACACGACCCGATATAACAGGAATTCGGATATAACGGGACAAAGCAGTGCTCCGGAGGGCTGTGCACGCACCTGGTGGGACAGCCCCTCTCATCTTTCCTGAGGGGGCTGTTCTGCAATCTGTGGCCCCTGGAAGCAGGCAGCACACAGGAACGGAGGGGGGGCACAGTCCCCCACATAAGAGAGACAATCGGACAGAGGTGGGCAGGGTCTGTTGGGGGTTCACATGGGGCAGAGGGGGTTGGGGGCTGCACTGGGAGGCTCTCCAATGCAGCACCTAGCCACGCTGACTCTATGCATCATGAGGCACTCGGAAAAAAGGAGGCAGCAAGAGAGAGAGAGGCCGACAAGGAGTGCCCTTCCCCTCCCAGCTGGGTCTGAGAGTCCCTGATCTCACAGATCTCAGCACTGCAGGCACCCAGCCCCCAAGTACTGGGCTGCAGTGCAAGTTAGAGGGGCTGATACAGAGAAGTCAGGACAAGTCAGAGCACTTCCCATGTCATGATGAAAACTCACTCCCGGAAAGCTGGATGAGGTAATATGGCGGGGGGCGGAGGGGAATATATATCAAGGTGGGTGAGGTAATATCTTTTATTGGACCAGCTTCTGTTGGTGAGAGAGACAAGCTTTTGAGCTTTCACAGAACTCTTCTTCAGGAAGAAGAAAACTCCATGAAAGCTCCAAAGCTTCACTCTCTCCCTCTCTCTCTCTCTCTCTCTCTCTCACCAACAAAAGTTGCTCCAATAAAAGATATTACCTGACCCACCTTGTGGCTCTAATTTCCTGGGAACAACAGGGCTACACCAACCCAGCATACAAAAATGCAAGATTCACATGAACAGCACAGAGTGACCACCATCACACCAGGACACTATTTTCACGATTCATCTTAGCATAATGTCATCATCACACCAAGCACATCTGCACAATGAGATAAATATAGCCACATGTGCATGCCAAACATTCACAGTACAAGCACACTGGGATCCACACAGCAGGATAGTAGTGTCAGTTTAGCTCTCAGTCTGAGTCCATCCCCACTAAACTAAGTCCAAAGTTTCAGCTAAACACAGGGCACCTGCAAATAGCTGTACTAACAGCAGGATCTACACTGGCACAATAGGAGGAGTTGCATGTAAGGGCACTAATTCCCAATCCCAGTATAAGGCAGACAGCCATCCCACCAGCAGCCAGGTGCTGGCTCTCACAGCCACCTGGAGGGTTTCCAGTCCCCCGCCCCCAAGCCAGCCTCACCACAAGAAAGACCCCCTTTGAAATACACTTACCAGCTGCTGCTACTGGCTGCCTTTAGTTGGGTAAGAGGTTAGGAGCTGCTGCTGCAGAGCCAGAGAAAGCACACCTGCCACAGTGCCACAAGAAGCAGGTAGGAGAAGGAGCTGGGGTGTCTCAGCTGCTCAGCCCCTTGCTCCAGGAGCATTTCCCCTCACTGATTGGCTGGTGGCCAAAACCAGCTAATCAGCAAGCACTCGCACTCCCCTAGCTAGCTACCCTACTGCCCCTGCCCTGGCTGAACAGCTGATGGCTTGTGGGCAGGTGCCCCTGCCCCCTAGAGGGGGCATGCCCTGACTGACCCCCTTCTTTCCCAAGGCCCCAGCCTCTCCTCCTCCCCAGGAGCCCAGCTTGCTGGAGCTCAGTTCTTTCCCTCTCCCCCCATTCCCTAGCTGATTAGCTGTTTGTCTCCCTCCTGCTGGGAGACAGCTAATCGGCAAGGCAGGGAGGGAGCAGGGTTTATGCAGCACACTAGGGGAAGCCAGCAAAGCCTGCCTGCAGGAGCCTAGCTTGCTGGAGTTCAGTTCTTCTCTTCCCCTCCCCGCCCCGGGATCAGCTGTCTCCCTCCTGCTGGGAGACACAGCTGATGGGTGCAGGCGGGGTATGCAGCAAGCTGGGGGAAGCCAGGCAGGCCAAGCTCCAGAGTGGAGCATGGGCCCTGCCCCTGGTGCCATGGTAACCTCGCCTCAGGCATGGCTTTTTTGAAAATGTGCTGAGGGGAAGCAGCTGCTTCCCCTGCACCCCACTAGCTACACTACTGGACTAAGGTCTAGTACTCCACGGCTCACCCCTTTCAGGCCCTGGATTAGCTGTTAGCACTGCAGAGCCAGAGTGCTAGCCCGTTCCCTCTAATCCCTGGTGACAGGGCACAGTGTCCACTTCAGAAGCCGACTCCTTTAGCCCCCAAAGCCTTGGGGGAAGCCTGTGGTTCCGAGGGGTCCCATCCCTCATGCTCCGCAGGACCCTTCTGAGGGCCCTGCTCTGCAGCCCTTATGTTGGGCAGGGCCATGTGGCTCAGCGGGAGACTTCGCTTCACAGTGCTCTCCAGCATAAGGATTACGGACCTGGGGCGGTGCTACTTGGAAGGCGGATTCTCATTAGCAACGGGATGTCCTGGCACTGACCCTCTCCCACGACCCTACTTCCTTCCTGGTCCTTTACACTCAGCCCTTCCACCTCCCGCTGACCCCTTTTTAAGGTACGATCCCCCAAAGAACACAAGCGGCAGATTTCTCTCTGAGCTGACTGGTGTCATCACATGGTCAGTGTCTCCCATGCCACCACCCCCTTCAGCCCTAACAACAAAGTCGCTTGCTTTAAGATTTCAAGGCAAAGTTTCTCTCCAGGGAGAGCTGGGTTGCGGGACCCAGGGGAGTAGGACAAATGGCCTTCATCGGTGGCCTCTTCAAAGGCAGTGGGCCAATGGCACTGGGACTGACCCAGAGCAGGGCTTGTTCCACCCCTCCCTGCCATACCCCAAAGTTCCACCCGGCGATTCTTCTGGTGCCCAGCCCTGCAACTCTCAGCTGCATTGTCCCATGCCTCACCCTGTTCGTCCAGGACGACTCCACCTTACGCTACAGCCCTGCTTTACCCTGGGACAATGCCCAGCCTGGGGTGTTGTCTGTCTGCGTGATCCCCACCAGGCGCAGGAAGGAACACTGCTTTACATTAAGGTTCTTTTGGTGATGGGCTAACCTTACCCCTGTCCTGCATTTTGAGTGTGAACAGCTGTAGATGGAAACTGAGATGGTAGAGATGGAGCAGGACTAACCATGGCCACTTAGTCTAGCCCTCACCCTGTGTCTGTCCTGTACAAGTGTTGCAAACAGCAAGTGCCTTTTCTTGCCCTGATATGATTTTGGAGATGTCAGCATTTTCTACGGCTTTCTCCCTGTATGGGTTGTGGGATCCAGTGGAGCGGTCTGTGTTCTGTGTACAGGACAAGATGTGTATATATTTTATATCTTGCTATATTACTGTAAACACAGTTATTTAATAAATAAAATGAATAAAAGCATTAAAATACATCAAAATACATCAAAATGAAACAGAGGATTGTTATGTACAAGGGGGCGGAGGAGGCTGCATGTGAGTATGTAAACGTGGGTGTCCGGGGCTCAACCCTCCCAGGGGAGGAGGGGAGCCACACCGGCCCGTTACACTGAGCAACAATACACGAGTCAATTAGGGCTCAGGCCTTCTGTTGCAAGGCTGAGCAACAATATGCAACAGTTTGGGGAAGCCCAGGCCCTCTGTTGCAGGGGCTGGGCCACAACACAAAGAGTTCAAGCAAGCCCAGGCCCTCTGGTGCAGGGGCGGGGCAGCGACACAAAGAGTTCAAGAAGGCCCAGGCCCTTTGCTGCAGGGGCTGAGCAACAGTACAAATAGTTCAGCAGGCCCAGGCCCTTTGGTGCAGGGACTGGGCAGCAAACAGTCTAGGAGGCTCAGGCCCTTTGGGGCAGGGGCTGAGCACTGGGGTGAGGGGGAAAACTGCCACCCATCAGTGGGGTGGCAGGGGGGACGCAGGCCCATTCACTCCACTGCGTCCCGGCCCGGGGCCCTAGGCAGCGGCTACCACGGCTGACGGTCAGTGGGGATCCTGACCGCAACACACTGACATGGGTATGGGTTGATCTGCAGCATGACTACTAATTGTCGGGTGATACCACCCACTGTTAGTCGGGCTCGAGCGCTCGGGTAGGGCCGGACGTCTTCATGAATGCACTGCAGACGGATCGGCTTCAAACGGGGGTCGACCGGGGGTCCCAGAGCCTGGCGCACCAACGTCTGGCCGCACCCAGAGTCAATCAAAGCCTGCGTGGCTTGGTCCCCAACCATCACTGGGACCGTGAGTTTGGGGACCTGTGGTAATCGGGTCCGGCCGGCTCCTGCGTAGACCTACCCAAAGCTACAGTCCATTTCGGGGCAGTCCCGTTGTAGGTGCCCCGCCTTCCCGCATCCAAAGCAGGGACCGAGCTTGGGACACCCGCCTCCGAGGAGGGCCACTCGGTACTTCGGGGCTCCGACGGGCCCTCTGGGCCCCCTGATTGACGGCCGGGGTTGCCAGCCGGGAAGCCGCGTCTGAGCGCTGGGTCTGGGACCCCAGCCGGGATTCTGATCCGTGGCCTGGACCTCGCTGGCTGGGCAGGTTGGTCAGCTTCTTCTCATTATGGGGCATTCGGGCCCGGAGGTAGGTGGCCGGAAGGTGGGTCCTATGGAGGCTTCCGCAGCCAGGAAGCCTTCCATCAGCGAGACGGCATCAGCCAGGGTCGCCGCCGGTGTCGGAGTACCCAGGCCCTTCCCGGCCGGCAGGGTATGGACAAATTATTCCAAGACAACCTGCTCAGTGACCTCCTCCGCCGCCCTGACCTCTGGTTGCAGCCACCGCGGCAGGCCTACTTCAAGGTCTGGACCACCATCCGGGACGGGCGCCCGCAGGGTAGGTCTGGCGCCAGAACCGCTGTCTAAAGGTCTCTGGGCTGACATCCAAAGTGTCCAGGATCGCAGCTTTACTCGGTCATAGTCTCTGGCCTCTTCTGTCGCCAGTCCGCAGTAGGCCGCTTGGGCCGCCCCAGTCAAATACGGGCCAAAAGAGTGGCCCATTGGTCTCGGGCCCACCCCACGACAAGGGCCACATGCTCAGACATGACCAAGAAGGCCTCGGGTCGCCGTCCGGCCCATCTTGGTCAGGCACAGGGGCAGCCGAACATGCCCCCAGTGCCCTCCCCGCTGGCCAGTCGGCGGGCGGGGTGCGGGCCCATGAGGTGCTGCAGCTGGTTCCCCAGCTGCTGTACTAGCTGCTGCTGCTGCTCCAGCTGAGCTGCGTGCTGCTGCTGCTGTTGCTGGAGCTGGGCGGCATCTCCTTGCTGCTGTTGCTCCAGCTGGGCGGCATGCTGCTGCTGCTGCTGGGCTGCCTGCTGCCGCTCCTGGCTCTCCACCAGCAGCTGGAACAGCCGTTGCATATCGATGTTCCTGGCTAGGAAGGGGGTGAATCACCACCCACCTACCGGCCCCTTCTCACAGAGGCAAGGGTTCGACTCCCCACTTCTGGTACCAACTGTAAACGTGGGTGTCCGGGACTCAACCCTCCCAGGGGAGGAGGGGAGCCACACCGGCCCGTTACACTGAGCAACAATACACGAGTCAATTAGGGCTCAGGCCTTCTGTTGCAAGGCTGAGCAACAATATGCAACAGTTTGGGGAGGCCCAGGCCCTCTGTTGCAGGGGCTGGGCCACAACACAAAGAGTTCAAGCAAGCCCAGGCCCTCTGGTGCAGGGGCGGGGCAGCGACACAAAGAGTTCAAGAAGGCCCAGGCCCTTTGCTGCAGGGGCTGAGCAACAGTACAAATAGTTCAGCAGGCCCAGGCCCTTTGGTGCAGGGACTGGGCAGCAAACAGTCTAGGAGGCTCAGGCCCTTTGGGGCAGGGGCTGAGCAGCAAACAATCTAGGAGGCTCAGGCCCTTTGGGGCAGGGGCTGAGCACTGGGGTGAGGGGGAAAACTGCCACCCATCAGTGGGGTGGCAGGGGGGACGCAGGCCCATTCACTCCACTGCGTCCCGGCCCGGGGTCCTAGGCAGCGGCTACCACGGCTGACGGTCAGTGGGGATCCTCACCGCAACACACTGACATGGGTATGGGTTGATCTGCAGCCTGACTAGGGTCAGCTGCCCCCGGGCCACTTCCAATTTCTCCCTCTGGGCCTACCTGGTCCGCGCGCCCACTCCCGGAAGTCCCACAGCATGGGCTCTCGCAGCCCGGTGGGGGTAGATCCGCAGTTCCTCGGGAAGTCCGGCCAGTGCTGCTCCGGGTTCCTCGGGTAACAACAGCGGAGAGGGGAAGTCTCTGGTGGCTCCTCGTCGTAGGTGGCACGGGAAGCTCCGCGGGTCCTCCCGGTAGCGAGTGAGGGGAAGCTCCGCCAGTCCGGCAACTGCTCTGGGCCCCAGTGTCTTCCCAGTCACGAGCTCCTCGGCAGGTTTGCTCCCGGCGGTGGCTGGGCTCTGACTGAGCTCGGATGGCCGGCTTTATACTTCTGGGTCACCGCCTGACCCTCTGAGGGGCGGGCTCACTGTTCTGTAGCCCCGCCCTTCCGGTGTCCGGGCTCAACCTCCCAGGGGAGGAGGGGAGCCACACCGCCCGTTACAGAGTAGTTAACCATTTGATAGCTTTCATCACCTAACAGTTTTTGGCAGGTTCCACACCCCATCCCCATTTCTGGCGCCGTCAGCCCCTTTGACCATGCCCCTCGCTACGATACTTCCGGGGGTACCTTGGTTCAGGGGACAATTAGCTCAGTGTTAATGGCCCTAGCCTGCAGTCAGGCCAAGTAACGGTAGAGAGTCTGTTTGCCCGGGCCCTCAATCAGGCAGGGCATCAATCAAGAAAGGGCTCTGGCCTACAGTCAGGCAGGCAGAGCAGCAGGAGGTTCATTTGCCTGGCCCTTGATCAGGTAGGGCAGCAGTCAAGTAGGGGGCTCTGGCCTACAGTCCGGCAGAGCTGTCACAGTCTAGGGAGGTTAGCTCTCTGGTGGGAGAGTCAGCACAACCGCCTGGCATCCGGATTCAGGCGGGTGCCAGACCAATTCAGGCCTCCTGACAACCAGGTGGGGAGGCTGCCACTCCTGACGTTGGGGTGGTAGGGGTAGAGGAACCCAGGCCCTCTCGTTCCACTGTGTCCCAGCTCAGGGCCCTAACAGCGGTGGAGTGGTCCGCCACTGGGTCAGCAGGGAAAGTCCAACCATAACACGCTGGCTGGCTTGTAGTCAATAATACATCTGAACCCAGTTCAGCTTCCCTGGGCTCCTTCCTACACGCCAATTCCATGTGTGCATGGGTTCCAGGGTTGTTGTTCGCTTTGGACCATGAAAAAGTTCAAGGAGCTGAGATTAGAGAAAAATCACATCAAATGTAAAAGGGCGTAAAGCCAATAGGGTTATCTATCTATCTATCTATCTATCTCCATACACCACATCTATCTAGCTAGCTATCCCGAGAGGCGGAGATAACCATGCTGGCGGCTGTGAGCCTCTTTTCCCAGAGGCAGCCACAAGGGTAAGTTCTCTCTCCCCCGTGTCCCCTCCCTGCAGCTTTCTATACTGTCCTTCTCTCACTAACCAAAAACGATCTCTTGCTGTTTTCTATACTCTCCCTCTCTCAAGCCTGGTCTACACTAGTCATTTATTTCGAATTAGACGAGTTAATTTGGAGAAAAAAAAATCATTCCTTCCACATGACCAAACTGGTTTCTTCGATTTAAAGGGCTCTTTAATCCAATTTCTGTACTTCACCTTGGCAAGTAGAGTAGCGCTTAAATCGAGATCGCAATCCCAGATTAAAAGTAGTGTGGACGCAAATCGGTTATTGGCTTCCGAAGTATCCCAGAATGTTTCCTTGTGACTGCTGTGGACAACACTCTCAACTCTGATGCACTAGCCAGGTGGGCAGGAAAAGCCCCAGGAACTTTTGAATTTCATTTCCTGTTTGGTCACCAGCAGCACAGGTGACCAGCAGCACAGTCCACTATCATAGGCAATCATGCAGAGAGCACCATCACAAGAGACCACGCAGTCCCGGATTCGCAGATGAGCTCCAGAATGGTCCGAATGGGAGGTACTGGATTTCATCGAATGTTGGGGAGAAAAATCTGTTATGGCAGAACTACGTTAAAAGAAAAGAACGCAAATATGTACGCTAAAGTCTCCAGGGCCATGACGGAAAGAGGCTACCCAGGGACACAGAGCAGTGTTGTACAAAAATCAGGGAGCTCAGGCAAGCGTACCAAAATGCCAGGGAGGCAAATGGGCGCTGTGGGTCACAGCCGCATACATGCCGCTTCTACCGTGAGCTGCATGCAGTTATGGGGGTGACGACACCACTACCCCACCACTGTCCGTGGATATCTCCAAGGAGGAAGTTGAACGGAGCGAGGAGGATGAGTTATTGGAGGACGAAGAGGAGGAGGAGGAGGACAGTGCACAGGCGGCAAGTGGGGAATCCATTTTCATCCCTAGCCAGGAACTATTCTTAATGCAGGAGCCAATAGCCCCCACCCCCACTCCCATGATCCTGGAGAAGGTACTTCTGGCGAGTGAGCCTGATCGGAGCCATGCGGTGGCGGGGTGGGGGTGGGAAAACACAGCCACGTTGGGCTGTTTGCTTAGTTTAAAGGGCTCATCCCTGCTCAGAGCCTCATCGGAGCCACGCAGTGGGTGCGAGTCTGTGTGTGTGTGTGTGTGTGTTGTGTGAAGCAATCATCCCAGAGAGCCTGCAGGACCTCCTTTTATACTGCAAACCTACCAGGCATTGCTTGCTATGAGAAAGGGGGCCCAGCAGTTTGAAAGTATTGAAATGAATGCGGAAGAAACAGAACCCCGCGTGCCCCTAGGGCTTACCATGGCTGGCTGCAAGCTGAATTCTGTTGCCCGGCTGTGTGTGATGTGCTGTGTACTATGAATTGCCTGTTTCACTGAGAAACAGTGTGTCCTTTGTTCTCTGAAATGTATCTTTTAAAATACTACTCTTCCTTTTTCTCCTGCAGGGGCAAATGTTTCAACGCAGCCCCAATCTACTCCATCCAAGAGGCTGGTCCAGATTAGAAGGCAGAAAAAAGGAACTTGGGACGACATATTCGCCGAGCTCATGCAGTCCTCCAGCACTGATAGGGCCCCGCTGAATGCGTGGTGGTAAACAATTGCGCAGTCACGTAATGCATTACAGGAACACGAAGAGAGGAGGGACGCGCGAGGAGAGCAGGCAGGACACTATGGTCGAGCTCATGGGGGAGCAAACTGACATGCTGCCCTGTATGGTGGATCTAATGCAGGAAAGGCAGAAAGATCACAGATTGCCGCTGCTGCCCCTGTATAACTGCCCTCCCTCCTCCCCAAGTTCCATAGCCTCCTCACCCAGACGCCCAAGAACACGACGGGGGAGGCTAAGGGGACTCCACACTCAACCCCAGAGGCTCACCCAAGCAGCAGAAAGTTGGCATATGTGAACTTTTGATTTGGTTTCTGGACTTCTCCTTCCCTTCTTCTCCACCCCCATAACCCAACCCCTCCTCCCCCCATTTACCTTCTGATTTCTCTCCATGTGTTGTGCAATGAATACTAAAGAATGGTTTTTAAACAAATGTGACTTTATTTACTTTCATAAATAAAGGGGGCGCGAAAATTAAACATAAACAAACACAAGTGTCACACTGTACCCTGGCCAATCATGAAACTGTCTTTCAAAGCTTCTCTGATGCACAGCGCACCCTGCTGTGCTCTTCTAATCGCCTTGTTCTCTGGCTGTGCGAAATTGGCCACCAGGCGAGTTGCCTCAACCTCCCATTCCACCATAAACGTCTCCCCCTTACTCTCACAGATATTGTGGAGCACACAACAAGCAGCAATTACAATTGGAGTATTGGTTGTGCTGAGATCTAACCAAGTCAGTAAACTGCGCCAGCGCTCTTTCAAACGTCCAAAAGCACATTCGACCACCATCCTGCATTTGCTTAGCCTATAGTTGAACTGCTCCTTACTACTGTCCAGGGTGCCTGTGTACGACTTCATGAGCCATGGCATTAAGAGGTAGGCTGGGTCCCCCAGGATAACTATAGGCATTTCCACATCCCCAACAGTAATTTTCTGGTCTGGGAAGTAAGTCCCTTCCTGCAGCTGTTCCAACAGACCAGAGTTCCTGAAGATGCGAAAGGCCATGCACTTTCCCGGCCATCCCACCTTGATGTCAGTGAAATGTCCTTTGTGATCCACCAGTGCTTGCAGCACCATGGAAACGCACTTTACAGTTTACATATTGGCCGCCCGTGTGCCGGGCCAAGATAGGGATATGCTCTGTCTATCGCCCCACTGCAGTTAGGGAACCCCAGCGCATTAAAGCCATCCACAATGGTCTGCACATTTTCCAAAGTCACTACCCTTGATAGCAGCTGGTCAATGATTGCATTGGCTACTTGTAGCACAGCAGCCCCTACGGTAGATTTGCCCACTCCAAACTGATTCCTGACTGACTGGTAGCTGTTGGGCATTGCAAGCTTCCACAGTGCTACGCCACGCACTTCTCAACTGTGAGGGCTGCTCTCATTTTGCTGTCTTTGTGCTTCAGGGCAGGGGACAGCAAGTCACAAAGTTCCCTAAAAGTGGTCCTACTAATACGAAAGTTTCACAGCCACTGGGAATCATCCCAGATCTGCAAAACTATGTGGTCCCACCAGTCTGTGCTTGTTTCCTGGGCCCAAAATTGGCCTTCCACGGCATGAACCTGGCCCAACACCACCATGATCTCCCAATCGCTGCATGCTGTGCTTCTAGGAACAGAGGTGTCCATGTCCTCATCAGGACAGTAATCGCGCTGTCGTCGCTACCTCGCCCATTTTTGCAGAAACTTCACATATTGCTGGATAATGCGTGAGGTATTTACAATGGTCAAGACTGCAGCAGAGATCTGAGTGGGCTACATACTTGCCGCGCTATGGTGCCTGCATGGGTAATCCTGGAAAAATGGCATGAAACGTAGGAGAGCTGTTCGGTTCAAGATGGCTGATAAAAGGCGGGAAATGGTTTCCTTCTGTAGCTTTCACTGGAGCCCAGCACCGACAACATGGAGAAATTTGCTACTGATGCAAGAATGGGAGAGCAGAGTTTGCAGCGGAAGCTGTGCTGCTCGGTTGACGATGGCTGAACAACGGCGGGAAATGGTAAGGATCTTTCTCTCTTTTGCACAGCTCTGTTTTCTGCTTATTAACAAAAAGGGATCTTTCTCTCTCTTGCTGTTTTCTGTACTTTACACAGCCCTATGTCACTGACACAGAATCTCTCGCTAATTATTCTGCCATGTGAGTTCTTTCACCCGACCTTCTCAACCTTCCTTTATATTTCCTATTCTATTTAATTAGCCTTTGGTTTTTTAAATTGAGTTCAATTTTTTTTACTCTCATAATTTTTTAGTCCCAACAAAAATAACCTTTACTACGTTCTTACAAACTCCTCTCTTGTTGCTTTCTCTAGTTTCCTCTTTCTTCTATTTAAGATAACCTTTCTTTCCTTTTTTCCTCTAAGCCTAAGCAATCTTTCTTTTTAAAACTCCTTGTCTTTAAGGCCTCTGTAGCGAGAGGGCATAGTCTCCTGCCCTGACAGACAGGGAGGGATCCGTGAACGCCCCCCTGGTGGGTAGAACGGGGACTTGCATGGCCTCCCCGCTGGAAGCAGAGGGGTGGGACAGGAAGCGGAACTATAAAAGGCTGGTCCTCCAGCTCAGTCGGGGGAGGGCTGCCTGAGGAGCAGGACGGCTCTTCCCCGTTGCGTGAGCCCAGACCTAACGGAGACCGCTCTCCTGACAGAGACCCAGAGGTGCTGACAAAGCTGCCAGACGCCAGGATCTCCGAGGAGCTGGGGGGGCTGCCACTAGCTGTCTATCCCAGCGGAGCGAACAACAACCCTGGAACCCATGTACACACGGAATGGGTGTGTAGGATGGAGCCAAGGGAAGCAGAATTAGGTTTGGCTGTGTTATTGACTACAAGCCAGCCAGCGTGTTGCGGCTGGACTTTCCCCGCTGACCCAGTGGCGGACAACTCCACCGCTGTTAGGGTCCTGGGCTGGGACGCAGTGGAATGGGAGGACCTGAGTTCCTCTGCCCCTACCACCTCAACGTCAGGAGTGGCAGCCTCCCCCCTGGTTGTCAGGAGGCCTGAATTGGTCTGGCACCCGCCTGAATCCAGATGCCAGAGGGTTGTCCTGACATTCCCACCAGAGAGCTAACCTCCCCTAGACTGTGACAGCTTTGCCGGACTGTAGGCCAGAGCCCCCCTACTTGACTGCTGCCCTACCCTGATCAAGGGCCAGGCAAATGGACCTCCTGCTGCTCTGCCTGCCTGACTGTAGGCCAGAGCCCCTTCTCGACTGACGCCCTGCCCTGATTGAGGGCCCCGGGCAAACAGACTCTCTACTGCTACTTGGCCTGACTGCAGGCTAGAGCCATTAACACTGAGCTAATTTTCCCTGAACCACCGCATCCGGAAGTATCATAGCAAGGGTGTGGTCTCCCACCCAGATGGACGGACGGTGGGGCTGGGGGACTGCAAACCCTTTACAGCCTCTCTTTCTACTCATTCGTACTTTTTCTCTAAATATGTCAAAACACAAGCACACAACCTTCCCCCGGCCAAACACAGAAAAATAATACAAAATAAATTTTCAAAATGGCCAACGGCATCAAAAACGTACACGACTGGAAATGGGGACGGAGGGCAGGATGTAAATGCAACACGGTGCATGGAAACCTGTCAAAAAGTACATGATGATGAAAGCTATCGAGCAGTTAACTACTCACATGGCTGGGCAGGGCAGGCAGCCAATTGGGAAGAAGCCGTGTGTTCCACCTTGCTCCAGGTGGGCTCTGATGCACCAAGCCCCCAGAGAAGGGAGGCTTGCTTTTCCCAGAGCTAGGGCAGCTGGGCAGCTTCAATGAGCGGGCTATCCTCAGTGCACATTGTTGTTATCCTATGGACCAATGTCCATAGGCTGCAGCAGGCTGGAGGCTGGTTCTGAAGGCCTCCAGGATGAAAATAGTCTGAGAAGCCAGGCATCGGACTGAGGACTTGCTGTCCTGCTGCAAGCCTTTGAGGTCTAAGATTGAAAGGAAGGAAATGGAGGTCAGAGCCATGGCACTCTGGAGAGCCCTGGCAGGCCAAGCCAGCTCTGTACCTCTCGGCCCACGACAAGGAGGCAGCAGGCCAGGTGGCAGGAGGCAGGGGACTAGCGGGAACAACCAGCAACCTCACTAAACATCCCCGCCGCCTCCACAGCTGGGGAGCCTCCAGACACAGGCAAGAAGTCCCAATGAACCCCATTCACTCACTATTTCTAGGACTGCCTCATCCCTGCAGTATCTGAGAGCCTCATCCCTGCCTGTATTTACCCTCCCCTTACCCCCACAATGCACAGATGGGCACTTAGGCCTAGAGAGGGGGAGAGTCACAAAGGGGGCTTGGGCATTGTTAGGCGCCGCCTAACTTCAGGGGCCCTGCTGCCCTCCAGGAAATGCCGAGGAGGGAGCTCAGCCATTCTCTAGCTCCGGTTGGGAGGCCCAGCTGTGAATCTGCTCTGGGAGTGAGGAGTCTGAGCTATGTCACCCACCCTTCCCTTTTCCCGAACAAATGTGGTGGAGATGTTGCTCTGCCCTGTGCTGCCCAGGGGTCTGGACACGCAGCAGGGAGGTAGGTGACCGGACGTCACTTCAGCCTCATTTGGAGCAGTGGCTTGACCCCAGGTGTCCCACGTGGAGGTGACTGCTCCAAACACTGGGCTAGTGAGTGCAAGGGGGGAGGCAGCACCCCACTTTGGCTGTGTTTGGGGGGGCAATCATCTGCGAAGGCCAGCCAGCTAAGGCCCAGTTTGGGGATCTACCAGGCCGCAGCTCTGAGGTCAGGGCTAAGTGCCTGGGCACATGCCAACCAGCAGACACGACAGGGTGAGGGGCCAGCTGATCAGGGGGTTGGGGATTTACATTTTGCATCCCCTTGTGGCTCTCGCCTGTGACCACGTTGCTGGCATCGGAGATTGAACCCACCCTGCAGCCCTGGGCCATTCATCCCCCTAGTGCTCAGTACTCAAAGCGGGACCACTCACTCTTGCAGATGGCGTTCAACTTGTTCTGGCTCCCCTGGTCCAGCTGCCGGGCAGTGAGCCCTACACACACAAACAGCTCATCACATCACCGCGTCCCCAGCAAGGGTGTTAAAGAGCCTGTCACCCTCCAAGCACCGCGCTTCCCCGCCTCACTGGCCAGGACACGCTCCTGAATCCCCAGGGGAAAGGGCGAGTCCCCAGAGATGGCTACAGGGCTGGTTGCCAAAGGAGAGCACAGCGCCTTGAAGGTCCACTCCCAAGAGCCCACGGTGGGGTGGGGGCGGAGAATGGGGACTGCATGAGGAGCAGTGGGCTTAGAGGGGTCCTATCAGCCGATCAGGGCAGTTTGGGGTGAGCTTGCTCCTGTGGGTTTCTGACACCCCTTCCCCTTCATTAGGGAATCAGGAGCCCAGGGTCACTTCGCTGCTGGCAGGGACTGAGGAGAGCCTGGGACCAGATCCAGCCCCTCTGCTAAAGGGACCCTCTGCTCTGTGGTTACCTAGGAACCTGATGGCTGCTTCCTAACTGGAGTCTGTGGGTTCTGCAGGAAGGCCATGGTCTGGCACAGGAAGTCATCAGCTCTCCCGTTGTAGCGCCTCACCTAGGAGCCAGAACAAGGGAGAACAAGATTATTAAAGGCCTTTCCGTCCCACAGGCCAGCTTCCAGGTGTGTGGAGCGCACGCCCTGTTTTTGCCCCTCCTTCCTGTGCTGGGAGGATCACGCAGAGGGACCACACCCAGGGCCAGGTGTGGTCCCGCGGCTGGGGCTCAGTGTGGGCACAGAGCCAGGCAATCGGGGGTGCCCTATCCACTGATTCTCCACTTCTGCCAGCGAGGGCTGTGCAGTGAATGGCCAGAGGGCTCCTCACCAGGCAGTCACAGATTCGCCAGGTTTCCTTGTGCTGGATGAGGCCACTGAGCTGGTGCCACCTCAGGAATTGGGCGGCACTGCTGAGGGTGTCCCAACACACCTGCAAAACAAGAGGGGCCGGGGCGAGCCGGACACAGTTACGGGAGCTGGAAGCCACTAGCCTAGTTACCGGAGGCCAGGAGGCCGTGGCGTGCTGAACGCCCCTGCCCTGGCTGCTCACGGAAGGGCGGCGGTGTGGCTAAGGCAATGGCTGGAGACCTGACTCACCCCAGCTCTCCTGCAGGAACTCAGGCAAGTTGCTTAGGCCCAGGGCTGCAAAGGGATTTAGGTGCCTAATGCCCATGGGGTTCAATATTTTGAGGCTGCGCCTCAGTTCCCACCTCATGGGGTGAATTCATTAGTGCTGGTGGCATTTGTGTCCCAAGTGATGGGGGCCATGAGCACTAGCATGTGCAGAGGCATGGGGGGGGAGGGGCTTGGGCATGTCATGGCTAGTACGGGCTGTCCGGGCCGCTTGGCTAAGGGCACATTGGGTCCTGTGTACCATCTGGAGGCTGAGTAGCCCTGCTCCTGGTAGGGATATGGCCAGGGTTGTGCTCTTCCCACAAGCACAGCCAGGGGAGTGTGCGGAGGCCAGTGGCTGTAGGAGTGGGGAGGCGACCACTCGCCCCACCCAATCTCTCAGCCTGACTGCAGGGGGGTGTTGAGCTCAGAGGATGCAGAGAAGACTCAGCAGTTGGGTGGGGTTCCATGGTCATGGCACTACTGGACTCAACATTCAAGTGATTTTGAGTGCCTGATTGTCACAGCTCTGAGCACCTGCCCTCTACCGGCCAGACCCTTTAAAGGGGGGTGTCACATGTTGCCCCCCCCCAAACAAATGGTCGCTCTGTAACTATCTCAGCTGCAGACTCCAATTCGTGGCCTCACCTGGGACACGTTGGGACGCTCATCATGAACAAGGAGGAGCAGTGGGACCAGGCTCTGGAGCACATACTCCTTCATCTCACTCCGGTTGGGCCACCTTACAAGCTCCAGCAGGTCTTTAAAAAGGGTGATGGAGAGCACCCGGAGCTTGCTGGTCACCTGCAAGAGATGATATAGGGAGGGGAGGAGACACTGTGACAGTCATTCTCATCCAGCAGGGCAAGTGCACACTGTGCCAGAGATGTCTGCCCTGCAGGGGGTATTGGTAACTCACCCCCAGCCATACAGCCACAACTGGGGCCAGAGTCTCATGGGCATAGCGCCATTGAAGGCAATAGAGATGCAGATTTCCACCAGCTGAGGGGCTGGCCTGGTAACTTCTTGGCCAGGGAGAGCAGTAAGCTGGGGTGAGACTGCCCCTAGGCTCTCACAGCCAGCTCTGGGTGCACTGACATCAGCACCCGCCTGTGTCAGCCAAGGGGAAACATTCAGGATGGAGCAGTGTCAGGACAGGGGCGGCAGAGAGGGAGCGATGAGGAAAGATTCAAAGAGCGAAGGGGGGGTGTAGTTTGTCCACCCACTTTGCAGGCCCAGCTCACACTGGTGTTGACCCACAGCAGCCCTCTAGCCGGGCCAAGGGGGCCAGGCATAGGGGGCAAATTTCTACATTGGTGTTTGTTTGGGCCATGCTCAGGGACCTGGGGTGAATTTAACTAGGGCCAAGGGGTGGTAAATGTGCAGGAGCTCCCAGATAGGGGGCCTTGGAAGCCATGACTGGAAGCCACCCAGCCTCCAGGGGTTTGGGGTGGGGTGAGGGGTCAGCTCAGAACAGCTGGGCAGGCTCTGTACAAAACACATGGGAGGGGTATGGGGGCATCAGGGCTGCACTGCAGTGGGCACAGGCAGATGTTGAACTGCCACCTCTCTGGTCTTCCCTCCAGTTGTTGAGGCCTGTTTGCCTTTCCCTGGTGATGGGTGTAGTAAGTGCAGGCCATGATAAAGGCCCAGTATGAGGCCTGAGGCCTGAACTAAAGTAATGAACAAGACTTTGCTAATATAAAGCCAAGTTAAGCTGTGAGCCAGAGGCAGGCCCTGCTCACAGAAGCTGGCAAGGAAAGGGCTGATACATATCTAAAAGGTACTGAACATTCACAAACTTGCACATTCCACACAGATAACAAAGAACAGGCTGGCCCATCCCAATGACAGGGGCAAAAGGGTAAAATGATGGATAGAGTTGTTTTGATCGAACCAACATGTACAAGGTAGAAGGGGGCACCTAAATACATAGAAAGGTTGTACCGTGCTACGTGGAGGGGTTGTACCTCATACGTCAGGTGTGATGTGTAACTTGTTTGTGTCTGTGTATAAGAATGCATCCCTGGGGCGGTGCCTTTGTCCGGCCGAGGGGGCAGTGGAAAGTCCCGCCACTGAGCCGGGTCCATTGCCAAGAGGCACTTTCTCTTAGTATGCCCTGAATTAGGCTAAGAAACCTACAGGGAACTGCAATTGTGTCCGAGGTCGCAATAAACCTAGCCGACGTGGCTTTGCATCTTACTGGACTCTGTGGTTATTGGGGTTCTCGCTGGTCTGCTGTGTCAGCTATCTGCAGAGCTGGGGTAGCACACCGAGGGAACACACGACGCAGCCGAAAGTGATATCAACAAGGAGAAAGCAGAGCACCACACCGGTAGCACTCTGACAACACACTTCTGACAACAATGGGCGTTGTGTTCATTAACACTATTTGGATATAACCCCTGCCCCATAAAGAACCTGTTCTGTTCCCCCCGGGCCTGAGAGGGGTTTGGTTTAAAGGGCTCGCCCCAGGGCGAGATCCTGCATCCTTGGTCCAGGCTGCCCTGTCCCTTTGGCCAGCTGGGGATCCAGGAGACCCTGGGAACAGCTTTAGCCAGGCCTGTGCCACTACTAAATAAAGAGCGGCAGGGTCCCATCAGAATTCGGGAGGGCTGAGAGGGATTTTTATTATGAGAGCTGGGGAGTCCCTCCAGGAGCCCCCACTGGGGCATTACCCCTGGAAGGCAGTAACGGATGGGCCCCTTTCTCCTGCCCGCTTGCTGGATCTCGCCACCCAGTGTGGGACTGAACATCAGTCTGGTGAATGCGCCGGCGGGGGCTAGTTTGTGGGTACAAAAGATCTGAGGAGAACTTTCCCCTCCTTTGACGCTGCCCTGCCATGAGAACGAAGGGGAGAGGAAAGGGCGGTAGCTGCAGAACCTACAGACAGAGCCATTTCCTTATGGCGCTGACAGGCCAGCTGTAGGATTCCTGGCCAGGGAAAGGAGGGGCAGATTTTCACCAAAGTACCATCACTTGTCACCCTGGAAGCCAGCAGAGCATTGCAGCACCCTGTGCTGCAGAGGCCCTCGCTGCATGCAGGCTCAGGAATGCACGCCCTTCCCCAAGGGGAGCCTCGTCCCCAGGCTGCCCTCATCCTTGTCAGTAGGCCTGCGGGACACCAGGGTTCCCATCCTTTCTGCCATGTGCTCATGGAGAGTGAGAGGAAGGCGCGGAATGGGCTCATGATTTATGACAATCCGCTTTCTGGCTAGGACCATAGCACAGGCCCTGCTAGCCCACCCCCTAGCCCCCATTCACATGTCCGCAGTTTGATGGGATCTCCTGTGAGCTGCCAGGCCTTACATCATCAAACAATGGCAGGAGTTGCTCAGCCACTTGCACAGCCGCGCAGCTGGCGCTCTGCCTGTCCATGCCGGCGAGGAGGTGTTTCAGCACGGCGATGGCCTTGTGGATGAGGGCTCTGTCTACCTCCTGGAGTCGCTCCAGGACATCTGGCAGCAGACGCTGGAGTTTCCCCACCTGTGTGAAACAAGGAGCTGCTTTACGAAACACCCTCCAGTGACCCAACAAGCCATTTCCAAAACAATGTCTGCCTCCCCTGCAGACAGAGGCATGGGAGCTAGGGGTGCTGGGGGTGCTGCAGCACTCCCAGGTTTTACGCAGGACTCTGCTCCTGGCCCCACACACAGGGTCCCAGCTGCCGGCCCTGCGCCAACCCCCAGCTATGGCCCCAGCCTTGGTCCCCTTGCCCCATCCATCCCCCGCCCCTGCCTCCTGGAGCCATGGCCCTGCTCCTGACCAAAGCTCTAGTGGTGGAGGGGTGTGTGGACAGGGGTAAGGGGGTGCAGCACCTCCACTATAAAAGTCTTCCAGCTCCCCTGCCTCCAGAGACATATTACAGCCTCAAAGCCTTTGCACAGCCAGCTAAGATCACGGGCAGTGGGTCTGGCAACCTGCAACATAAGCAGCTGCTTCCTTGTCCCCCAGATCTCAGGGGATGGTTTTTATTAGCAGATATCATCCGTGGGAAGTTCTCTACACAACACGTTGACCCCAAATAAATCAAGTGTATTATTGTTCAAATAGCACCTCGAGGGCCTGTCTGCAATAAGGGCTTGTGCTGGGGGCTTTCCAGGCACAGTCAGAGACGGTCCCTGCCCTAGAGCTTACAGGCTAGACACACGAAGGAAGGATTTCTATCCCCATTGTACAGACATGGAACTCGGGCACAGAGAGGTTACGTGACTCGCCCACAGTCACTTAGGGAGTCTGGCGGAGCCAGGAACCGAACCTGGGTTCTCCTGAATCCTGGTCCTTACAGCCCAGCCTAGGGGAGGGAGCCAATATTGCACACTAGTTCTAGGGTTAGTCTGTTACTAAAAGCCAGATTCAGTCATTTCTGTATTTGGTTTTTCAACCTTTCAAAGACAGCCCCACAAAATCTCAACCGGCATCAGGGAAAAAATAGGTCATATACAGGCTAACCGGTTCCAGAAAGGAAAATGAACCACAAGCAAGTGAAAACCAGGCTGAAGTGCATGGAACGATGGGAATGGTGTGTAACAAAGAGAATTACAGTCACGCCCTCTCCATGTCTGATCTAGTCATAGTCCGGGTTTAATAAACCGGACTGACCCCCTATTCTCAGGCGAAGTAAATTATCATTAACGAGAGTTGCCTTCAGATTGTCTCCTCTTTACCAGGCTGTCAGATCTGTGTATTTAAGCCCCAAGGACTTTCTCTGCCTTCACTATATTGTGGGTATCAAACTTGTTATGAGATCTTAGCAGCAAAAGGCCCTTCCAGAGCTCTTCAGAGGAGCAAGTGCTGGACAGAGCCGTGACGTCAACAGTTAAAACCTATGAGGCTTTAAAAGGGGATTTGTAGGAAAAAATGGTTCCTAATTGTAGTGAAATGGCTCTATCCAAGCGTCCCTGATCACTGGGGTCGCCAGCATTCCCTGGGGGTCTAGAGTCTGCAGCTCTGCTGCTACTCTAGTGCTAGGGTTCTTTGGATCACAGAGACCCCAGACACAATCAGGCCCAGCTGTGCCAGATGCTCCACACACCTAGAGACGCACTCCTGCAGGAGCCAGGCCCTGCCCTGCAGAACAGCAGACAAAGGCCAGGCAGGGGCTTGCCCAAGGGCACCCTGCAGGTCAGTGGCAGAGCCAGGAATAGAAGCCAGGGCTCCTGACTCCAGGCCAGGCCATACCCCCTGGGAAGGTTTCAATGACCCCAGCCCTGCAGCAGCTCCCTGCGGTTCTGGGTTTATCCCCCAGCCCTCCTCCCCTCTCACCTTCTCTGGGAGACGGGCCAGATTGAGGAGGCCTTTGAGCCCCAACCAGCGCACCACGGTCTGGTGGTCTCTCAGCTGCCTGCTCATCTCCTCCACGATGGCGTCTTCCAGCCCGTAGCCAAGGTCAGGCACTGGAGGAGCTAACACACCAACAGCAAATCAAGCCAGAGAACGGGCTGGCCTCTCGCGACTCATCTCTGCCACGGGCCCTTAGCTCCACTGGCCAAGGCCCGGCATGGGCTGCATGCAGGGCATCGCGATTGGTCACTGTGTGGGCCCCACTGAAACGCTGCTAGCGCGACGGCCCTCGAGGCTCCAGCTGAGATCAAGGCCTGCCCTGCTCCTCACTAAGGCTCAGCTGCACACGGAGCAGTGGTGGGGGTGGGGTCTGCAGCCTTGTGCTCCAAAGGGTCGCCCGGTCTGTGGGGGCAGGTGAACTGGCCATGAATGGGCAGGCGGCTGCCCGGCCTGCGCATGGCACACGGATGTCAGAGGGGGCTCGAGGGCCGAGGTCACACAAGGGACCATTCTATGGAACTGAGCCTTGGGGAACAAGAGACACCTGACCCTGGGCCTTGCTCCAGCCCCATGACACCAGCTGGGACAGGTAACAATGCCCAGACTGAGTGACTCCACCCCTAGGGTTGTAGGAGCTTTCCCTGCCCCAGCTCACCCCCCCCCCCCCCCGGCCGTCAGGGCCCCCCCGCGCCAGGCCCAAGGCATGAGCGGCAAGTTCCATTGGCCCATGGTGCCTGGGCACCATGGGCCTCAGCCCCACCTTTCCCCCCACGTCTCCCAGGCCATTTAAAACAGCCTGGGGCCCCCACCACCACTGGCAGCGCAGCAGAGCGGCCTCCTGCCTGCTTGCTCCCATGGCTGCCAGCCCCTCCCTGTGGCCCCTGGGTGGGGTGGGCGTGCCCTGCAGCCAGTAGGAAGCTGTGGGGCAGTGCCTCGGGTAGCAGCACATGGAGGGCCCCCGGCCTGCCCGGCCTAGGAGCCCCAGATAAGCGCCGCACCCTCCCACCTCCTCCCAGAGCCTGCCCCCCCACCCCATGCCCGACCCCACTCGGGCCCCCAAACTCCTTCCCAGAGCCTGCAGCCCCTCCCTCCACACACCCCTCCTGTCCCCAAACTCCCTCCCAGAGCCTGCATCCCCACCCACTCCTGCACTCCCCCCCTCAGACCCATCCCAGAGCCTGCACCCCAGGCCCTCCCCACCCAAACTCCCTCCCAGAGACTTAGGCAGGTTGGGGGCAGAGTTTAGGGGCAGAGTTTGAGGGGCAGGTTCTGCTGAGCACCACCAAAATTTCTACAAATCTGCTGTCCCTGGCCATAGGTCAGCCCCATGCCCCAGTCACCGCTGGGCCGGGGCGTTTCTCACGACCCTCACCCACTGGTGAGGCTCACCTGAATGAAGAGCGCCACGGCCGGGACGCATCGCCATCGTCCCGATCGCTGAGGATGGCCATCAGATGGTAGAAAATCCAGTTTCGCTCCTGGAAATTGAGCGAAACCATGGCCCTGGCATAGGAAACACAAACACCACATCATCAAGGTGGGCAAGGACTGGTCCTCCATTTATGAATCTAACCAGGACAGGGGATCCCGGCGACTAGTCACTCGCAGCTGGCACGGACTAGTTCCTGCTGGCTTAAAATGCCCAGCGGCTTATGTGCTAGAGACCCAAACCCTTAATCACTCGACAGGGAGCCCTTCCATGAGGCCAGCTCTGAGCACGTAGTGCTGTGGCTGCAAGAGAACTGCAGACAAAGAAGGGTGTCGGTGGGGTCGGTGGTCTTCCTCATGTGCCCAGATATTGGGTGATGAGAGACAGAAGGGTGGGTGAGAGAATATCTTAGATTCACCCAAGACAAGCGCTGGAGCTTTCTGTGTTAGCTTCTCTCTCACCCACAGTCACTGGGCCAACCAAAGACATTCCTCCCCCACCTTGTCTCTCTCATGTGCTGGGCCTGACAGGGCTACACCAACGCTGCGGAAAGACATGGCGGAGGCTGTCTTTGCCCAGCCATGCCTGCCAGAGCCACGCAGGAAGCGGTTTACGCCAGGCAGCGCAGGGTGGAGAAGTAGCCGACTGACCCCTTGGCCAACAGCACAGAGGCTGCGGCCTGTTCCATGCAGGCGATTGGGAGCCGCGTCTCACCCAGCAGGGAAGGCAATGTGGCCGTGTCCTGGGCCAGGAGGAGCTGCTGCTGTGATCGGTTCTGGGCAGCACTCACCGGGCAAGCAGGCAGACACCTTTGTGGTGCGTGTCAGAGCTCATGAGCAGGTCCCAGCCGCCCTGCTTCATCATGAAGGTGACCTGCTCCTTGTAGCCAGCGCATAGAAGCAAAGCTTCCATGGCCTTCACCGCGAACCTGTGTGCAGAGCGAGCCTCTTGTTACTGAGTGAGCCCAGGCCAGGCCCTGCCGCGTGCCTGCGGGCGACGCTGCAGAACCCAGGCTGGGTGTCGGGCTGGCGGTACCTGACGGGGCTGAGGGGTGCGCCGTGTCCTCCTGGTTATGCTCCCTCTCCTGCGAAGCAGTGTGCTGCACTGTGTGGGTGACGTGGAAGAGCAGCGCGACGTAGAGCTGAGGGAAGAGCTCCTTCACCTCCTGCCTGCAGGCCTGCTCCTGCAGGATCACATACAGGGCTCTTGTGGCCTGCAGCTAAGAACAGGAGACAGACATCACTGCAGGGATTTCGTCCTTCCCACGCTCCCCCAGGGCACCTAGAGGGGTGGGGGTGGGCTGGGGGCTAAGGCCTGGGATGCTGGGTTCAATTCCTAGCCTGTGAGACCTTGGCTAGAACCACACAAGGGACTTCGGCCCAGCGTGGCCATGCCCAGCTGCATGTGCCCTGCTGCCCAGTGGACTCACAGCCCTGGGTTAAGTGCCCAGGCTCCGTGATATGCTCCAGAGAGAGAGTCAGTTGGGCCAATTGTTAAAGCGGTGAAAGGGATGGGCTGGGTAATTTCAGGCCTGTCAGCCTGACATCGATCCCAGGCAAGATAATGGAGCAGCTGGTATAAGATTCAATTAATAAAGAATTAAAGAGGATAATTTATTTAATGCAAATCAACAATTTTTCGATGAGATGACAAGTTTGGTAGATAAAGGAAATGGTATTGACATAATGTATGTAGACTTCTGTAAGGCGCTTGAGTTGGCGCTGCACTCCAGTTTGATCAGAAACCTAGAAGTTACAAAAGTAACGTGGCACACATGAATTGGATTATAAAGTGGCTGATAGGTCTCAAAATGTAATTGTAAACTGGGAATCAGCATTGCACAGGTGTGTTTCCAGGATGGTCCTTGCAGGGATCGGGTCTTGGCCCTACGCGATTTAACATTTTCATCAATGACCTGGAAGAAAACCTCAAATCATCACTGATAAAGTTTGCAGATGACACAAGAATTGGGTGAGTGGTAAATAATGAAGAGGATAAGTCACTGATACAGAGCGATCTGAATCACTTGGTAAACTGGGGAGCAATCAAACAGTATGTGTTTTAATATGGCTCATTGTAAATGAATACATCTAGGAACAGGACGAGGGACTCTATCCTGGGAAGCAGAGACTCTGTAAAGGACTTGGGAGTCCTGGTGGATAATCAGCTCATGTGATCCTGGGATAAATAAACAGAAGAATCTAGAGTGGGAGTATTTGGCACTGGTGTGACAACTGCTGGGATCCTGGGTCCAGTTCCGGTGCCCCAATGCAAAAAGAATGTTGATGAATTGCAGAGGGTTCAGAGAAGAGCCATGAGAATGATTAAAGGACTAGAAACCATGTCTTATAGTGATAGGGTGACCAGACAGGACAGGGGTTGGGGGTAATAGGAGCCTATATAAGGAAAAGACCCTAAAATCAGGACTGTCCCTATAAAAATCAGGACCTCTGGTGAGAGATATAGGGAGAGACTCAAGAAGCTCGATCTATTCATCTTAACAAAGAGAGGGTTGAGGGGTGACTTGATTACTGTCTATAGGTATCTCCCTGGGAAACAAATATTTAGTAATTGGCTTTTCAGTCTTGCAGAGAAAGGTCTAACATGATCCAGTGGCTGGAAGTTGAAGGTAGACATTCAGACTGGAAATAAGGCATAAACATCACAGTGAGAGTAATTAATCATTGGAAGAATTTACCCAGGGTGGTGATAGATTCTCCATCACTGACTATTTTTGAACCACGATGGGATGTTTTTCTTCAAAGACCTGCTCTAGGAATGATCTGGGGGCAGTTCTCTGGCTTGTGTCAGGCAGGGGATCTGACTAGATGATCGCAGAGGTCCCTTCTTGCCTTGAACTCTATGAAGCTAAGAGTGAGGAGCTGCCTAAACCAACCAATAGGAAATGCGGAGGAGAGGGATGTGGCCTAAGCCCCACCCCTAAAGGGAATTTGGTATCTATCTCTACTTGGGAACACTTAAATAGTCATTGAGCAGAGTTTTGACCCCAGGTCTCCCAGTTAGTACCCGAACCACTGGGCTAGAGACAGTGGTGTAGTCGAAAATATGAAGGTCCTGGAATGCCACTAAAATACTGATTTTCTTCAATATGAATTATAGAAATTCACATTTTATTTGTCTACTGAATTTCTGGTACAGTAATCCTGGGCTAAACCAGGCATGGCTGGAGACAGGCCAGCTGCCCAAACTACCAAGGTCTCGGATTGTTTTTTAATTGGCCACCCCCCCCAGAGTAGCTATTCAATTTATTTTAAATGTTGAAATCATTGTGCTGAAATGCCATTACTGTGTATGCAATAGAATACAATAGAAATGCCATTACTGTGTCTACAATAGAATATGTAAAAGATATAACTCTAGACAGAAGTGTACAGTACAGTGGTAAAAACCCAATGAATGCGTAGCAAGTTTTCTTTTTACTTTAGCCTATAGGCTAATGAAAATAGAAAATAAATCATGCTGCTGCACTACAGACATTACTGTATCAGGCTGAAATAATAAAAGTTTATTTTAAATGTAGCTAGTAGGCTACACAAGTAACACAAAATCCATCAAGGCATAACGGGCTGGAGTAGCAAAGGCCTGCTGGAATGCATTGATCTAATTTTTACAAATATTTCCACAAAGCCTTTTCTCCATATTGTATTTTCTGTGTCTGTGAATCAGTGGGAGACACAGGATGTCTGAGCCAAGTTCTGGCACAGAGGAGCGGATGCCACATGGAAAATTAAGGGCAATGTATCTTGCTAAACGTGATTGATGATGTATTATGAATAAGCACCTTGCTACATTTCCATTCACAATCATAGTCATGTGGCTGAGGGTATGGCTACACTTGCAGCTGTACAGCACTGGGAGTTAAAGCTGTCTTCGTACAGCTGAGTAGGGAAAGCACTGCAGTCTGTCCACACTGACAGTTGCCAGCGCGCTGTTGTGGCCACATTTGCAGCATCTGCAGCGGCATTGGGAGCAGTGCATTATGGTCAGCTATCCCAGCGTTCCAAGTGGCTGCAACGTGCTTTTCAAAAGGGGGGGTGGAGTGTGACAGGGAGCGTGGGGGAGAGAGAGAGTGGATTTTTGGAGCCAACACTGTGTCAGCAGCTGCCTTGCAAGTTCCAACCCCCTCCCCTAGCCCTCTCTGACTCACTGAAAGTGAACAGCACCTCTTTGTTTTTTCCTCACAGACCAGATAAGCAGCCGCTCGCCGAAACGGACCCTCCTCCCTCCCCCTCTATTCAAGCAAACACGAGCTGTGGGCCTTCCAAAGGGAGCCCTCTGCCTCTGCTCATTTACAGCAAACAGGAGCTGGGTTTGTTTTTTTGATAAGCAGCTCCCGGAGCCCAGAGTTTACAACAAAACAAAGAGCGGAACCTTCACTTAAAAGGGTTATGGGAAGCTTCCGGAGATCAGTCACTGCATACTAAGGTTATTCCCTGTTTACACTGGTGCCCCAGCGCAGCAGCAGCAGCACAATACTCTTTATTCCTCTCGGGGAGGTGGAGTACAAGCGGCGCTGTAGCCACGGAGATACAGCGCTGTATGTGCCTTGCCAGTGTGGACGGGGAGTGAGTTACAGCGCTGTTGGTGGCTTTATTGCGCTGTAATTCTCAAGTGTGGCCAAGGCCTTAGATAAAGTGAAAAGGAGGTAGGGCAGCTGTGTAACCAATCTGGTCTGTCACTGACAGGAATTGTCAATGCCTAGCATGACTCTCTTGATTATACTGGTCAGAAGTGCCAGCTGAGCTGAAACCACTGCTCAGCTCCACGCGTGTGATTTCATGCAGCATGGCTGAAGCCTGGTCTACACTACAAAGGGGTTCGAATTAGGCACGCAAATTCAGCCACGCGGAATAGCGAGCTGAATTCGGCACCCTAATTCGAACTACTCACCCGCCCAGACGCCGCGGGTCGAACTCCGCTGCCTCTCGCCGACTCCACCACCGCCGTTTGCAGTGGTGGAGTACCGGAGTTGACTGCGGTGCTTCCGGAGTTCGAACTATCACATCTAGATCAGACGCGATAGTTCGAACTCCGAGAAGTCAAACTCACCGCGTCGACCCAGATGGTAAGTGTAGACTAGCCCTGAGTGTGAACGTGGATTTAGGCCTTGGCTACACTTGAGAGTTACAGCACAATAAAGCCACCAACAGCGCTGTAACTCACTCCCCGTCCACACTGGCAAGGCACATACAGCGCTGTATCTCCCTGGCTACAGCGCTGCTTGTACTCCACCTCCTCGAGAGGAATAAAGAGTATTGCGCTGCTGCTGCTGCGCTGGGGCACCAGTGTAAACAGGGAATAACCTTAGTACGCAGTATCGACTCATCCCACCCCCCTTTCTGGCTCAGGTTACAGCCTCAGGTACTGACCCTCACCTAAAGTCATCCCCTGCTCTCCCATCCCCCATGCAGACAGTCCCAGTAAAACTAAACACCATTTCCAGGTCAATCCATCCCTCTCCCTACAGCGCCACAGGGCTATAGATAACAAAATGAAATTCACCAAAGACAAATGTGAGGTGCTACATTTAGAGAAGAAAAGCAAATGCACAGATACAGAATGGAGGATAACCAGCTGAGAAGGATCTGGGAGCTGTGGTGGATCACAACCTCAGCATGAGTCAGCAATGCGATGCTGTTGCAAAAAGCAAATGCAATTTTAAGTTGCATTAACAGAGGTATAGCCAGGGCCGGCTCCAGACGCCAGCGTGCTGCCAGCGCGCTTAGGGCAGCAATGAGAGCCGCAGGGGGCGCGCTGCCTGTCGCCGGGAGGGCAGCAGGTGGCTCCGGCGGACCTCCCACAGGAGTGCCTGCGGAGGGTCCGCTGGTCCTGCGGCTCCGGTGGACCTCCCGCAGGCATGGCTGCGGATGCTCCACTGGAGCTGCGGGACCAGTGGACCCTCCGCAGGCATGTCTGCAGCAGGTCCACTGGAACCGCGACCAGCGACCGCCAGAGCACTCCCGTGGCGTGCCGCCCTGCTTGGGGCGGCAAAATTACTAGAGCCGCCCCTGGGTATAGCATGCAAGTCATGGGAGGCGATAGTACCACTCTACTCAGTGCTGGTTAGGCCTCAGCTGGAGTACGGTGTCCAGTTTTGGTCACCAATGTCTAGAAAGGATGTGGAGAAACTGGAAAGGATCCAGAGGCGAGTGACAAAGGTGATCAGAGGGATGGAACACAAGCCATAAGAAAAAAAGGCTGAAGGAACTGGCTATGTTTTGTTTGGAAAGGAGGAGATTAAGGGGGGACTAGATAATGGTCTTCAGATACTTGGAAGGCTGCCATAAAAAAAGATAGAGAAAAGTTGTTCTCTCTTGCCACAGAGGGCAGGACAAGAGGCGATGGGGTCAAACTACAGCACAGCAGATATAGATTAAGCCTCAGGAAAAACTTCCTAACTGTAAGAAGAGTAGGACGATGGGAAAGATGCCTAGGGAGCTTGTGGAAACTCTTTCGCTGGAGGTTTTCAGAAGGAGGCTGGAGCCATCTGTCCAGGGTGGGTTAGAAACAAGAAGTCCTGCATTGTTGCAGGGGGCTGGACGAGCTGACTTTGCGATCCCTTCTCACCCTGTGATTCTATGAGTGCTGCTGAATAGCACCAGGAGAGCGCCGCGTGTTCCGGCTCGAATATAGCACTGGCTAAAGTCACACTCTCTCTTTGGCCCAATGACTATACCCCGTGGGAGACTGAGAGACCCCCTCAGGCCATGATGGGGACACACGGCACTCCTTCCCTTGCTGCAGGGGCTGGTACTTACGGCCAAGGGGGGGAAGCCAGCCGGTCTCTCAGAGAGCTGATACCGTCGCCGAGCCGGCTCCTGCAGCCTGCTGACCAGCTCCCCAAGGATCTTTCTTGAGGTGTTGGGCTGGGATGTCAGCATCTTCCACATCTCCGCAGCAACACTGCAAAGGGAGAGAGCCAGTGGCACCCGATCAGAGCCCTGCCAGCCTCCTGCACCCCTCGGCACTGGCACGCCTGCTGGGTCTCCTCACCGGCCGGCCCTTTGTTGCCCTCCTGCTCCTGCAAGGACCCCGTTGGCTGGTGCAGGTTACATGGGGCCAGGTCTGAGTGTCAGCCACAGGAGAGGCCGAGGGATGCCGTACAGGGTTTTGCAAATTGGCCTGTGTCCAGGGCAAGCCAGCCTGCAAAACCCTCCAGGAGAAGCAGCAGCTCTGCAGGGAGCAGGAGATCTCTGGAGGGTTCTGCACTCCCCTGTCTCTGGCAGCGGGACCAGTCCGGGGGACCCAGAGTGCAAGTGGTGGTAGCCGCAGCCCCGTACCTGTCACATGACCGTGAGCAGCCCAGCAGGGTTCCGACCACCTCCTCGCTGAACCGGTAGCCCAGCAGGAGAAGGGCCCTGCGCAGCTCCTGCCGGGCAAGTGGCTCGCTGATGGAGTCCAGGTGGTTATAAATGCTCCTCACAGCCTCTGACATCTGGAAGGGAAATGGGGAGTTGGGGGCCTTGGCTTCCTCGCATGGCTATTGATCTGGGGAGCCAAGGACCTGCTGCACCTGAGAGCCATCTGCCCTCCCAGAACCTCTTCACCAGCCCCAGGCCTAGAACACAGCACTAGTTCCCAGCCTATCGATTCATAGACTGCAAGGCCACAAGCGGTCATGGTGATCACCTAGACCAGGGGTAGGCAACCTATGGCACGTGTGCTGAAGGTGGCACGCAAGCTGATTTTCAGTGGCACTCACACTGCCGGGGCCTGGCCACCGGTCCAGGGAGATCTGCATTTTAATTTCATTTTAAATGAAGCTTCTTAAAAATTTTCAAAAATGTATTTACTTTATATACAACAATATTTAGTTATTTATTATAGACTTATAGAAAGAGATTTTCTACAAACATTAAAATGTATGACTGACACGTGAAACCTTAAATTAGAGTGAATAAATGAAGACTTGGCACACCACTTCTGAAAGGTTGCTGACCCTGACCTAGACTGACCCCTGCATTTCACAGGCCAGAGAACTGCCCCCAATAATGCCTAGCATCCAGAGACAGAGTCTCCCACGGATGGGCTCCCAGCACAGTGTTCTCACTGCAGCTCTTACCCTCCACCAGCGGAGGCCGGGAACCTCCAGGATCGTATGCAGCATGTTCCTGGTCGCCACCGCGCCATGGACGCTGGAGTCTCTCATGCCGCCGATAGCAGTGAGGAGAAAGTCCATGCCTTCAGACGGCTCCAAGTACTTCCCAAAAATCTGAAACAAACTGCGCAGTGAAACCCCTTTGCTGCCCAGCGCGGATCCGGTCAGTGGCCTAGCAGCCAGGACTGGCCCGGCCAGGAGTGCAGGCAAACCCCACTCTTCCGGGACAGGCCTGGCTTACTGCACCTGGGCAGCACAGTACCCAGCCAGCAATCGGAAGCTGTCATGCATGGCAGAGGCCAGCGTGGCAGTGCACGGGGCACAATACTGCGCAGCACGGATACACTGTCTAGTGCTCAGCAGGGGCTGGCGCCATGCGCAGATGCAATGATGCCTTTATTGCATTAATCTCTGAGGAAGCTCCCAGAAACCTGACAAGGAGCTGGGATCAGCTTTGGATGAGCCCCATTGCATCTTGGGATGTGTCATGTAAGGAGGCATATTGGGCTGCATTAGTAGAAGCACTGCCTGCAGATGGAGGGAAGTGATTATTCCTCTATTCGGCACTGGTGAGGTCACACATGGAGTATTGCGCCCAGTTTTGGGCCCCGCACAAGAGAAAGGATGTGGACAAATCAGAGAGAGTCCAGCAGAGGGCAATGAAAATGATGCGGGGGCTGGGGCACATGACTTGATAGCAGCCTTCACTACCTGCAGGGGGGTTCCAAAGAGGATGGAGCTCGGCTGTTCTCAGTGGTGGCAGATGAGAGAACAAGGAGCAATGGTCTCAAGTTGCAGTGGGGGAGGTTTAGGTTGGATATTAGGAAACACTATTTCACTAGGAGGGGGTGAAGCACTGAATGGGTTACTTAGGAGGTGGTGGAATTTCCATCCTCAGAGGTTTTTAAGGCCTGGCTTGACAAAGCCCTGGCTGGGATGATTTAGTTGGGTTGGTCCTGCTTTGAGTAAGGGGTTGACTAGATAATTTCCTGAGGTCTATTATTCTATGAGGTGGAGTGGGCCATAGGCAGGTCTCTGTCCCAGCTGGATGGGGTTAGTCTGTCCCTTCCCCCTGACTCCTAGGGTGTTAATTTCTGACTCCTGATAACTCTGGGCACAACAATCCCAGGAAGCACTGACTGTAGTTACCAATGTGATATTTCTGGTGTTGGTGACCCAGAAGGCTGTCTCAACTTGACTGTTCTTGAGGATCTGCCGATACTCTGCACCGAGCTTCCTCAGAATTTCAGCTGACCCAGGGAGGGGAAACAGACAACAGGCAATATAAATCAGACCTTCGGTTAGCAAACGGGAGTTTTGCAAGGAAGTTTAGAGAGGGTGTGTGAGAGACAAGTACATCTAACAAACATACTGTAAACTCAGGCCAATAACCTGTTCCCCCATCCCTCCCCCAAACTAAACAAACTAAACCCCCTGGAAGAGTAAAAATAAACCAGGCAGAAGGGCAGCAGCAGCGTGGGGCTCTCCAGTTGATTGCACTGAATGCAGCATGTACGATTACCAGCCCTGTGGGCAGGTAGCATATGTGGGCATTTGGCCCAAGGAGCTACTGGCCATCGGAGACCAGGAGACCAGAGGGGCTGAACTGGTGGAGCCAAGGGAGACAGTGAGGTACATAGAGGAGACTTTAGGATGCAGTAGAGTAGTCCCACCCCAGTCTGACAGCCTCTGTGCTGCTGAGGAGGGTGAAAGTTTCGGGAAGGAGAACATCGAGCTGGGGCAGAGGGAGACGATCCCATAGTTGGGACCCACCTTCCAGATGAAGTCATGATGTCCTCTCACACTGAGGCTACCCCTCCTAAGGCGGGAATCCCACTTACAAAGAGAAGCCAGGAAATAGTAATGGGGGATTCAATCAATAGACATATAAACAGTTGGGTTTGTGATGACTGGGAGAACCGCATGGTAAATTGCCTGCCTGGTGCAAAGGTTGCAGCTATCATGAGACATCCAGACAGACTTATGTGCAGTGCTGTGGTATGTAGCCTAGCGTTTAAATCAGCCTCTGTATGAGATAGCTAATGTGAGAGTGAATTTTAAAAAAGTCTCCAGATGTGATCCCTGGTAAGCCTGACTTCAGTACCAGGCAAATTGTTGAAACTATAGGAAAGAACAGAATTATCAGACACGTTGGTGAACACAATTTGTTGAGGCAGAGCCAACATGCCTTTTATAAAGGGAAATCATGCCTCACCAGTCTACTAGAATTCTTTGAAGGGGTCAACAAGGATGTGGAGAAGGGTGATCCAATGGATATAGTGTACTTGGACTTTCAGAAAGCCTTTGACAGGGTCCCTCACCAAAGGCTCTTAACCAAAGGAAGCTGTCATGGGATAAGAGGGGAGGTTCTCTCATGAGTCAGTGGTTAAAAGATAGGAAGCAAAGGACAGGAATAAATGGCCAGTTTTCACAGTGGAGAGAGGTAAATAGCGTGGTCCCCCAAGGATCTGTGTTGAGACCAGTGTAGTTCAACATAGTCATAAATGATCCAGAAAAAGGGGTAACCAGTGAGGTGGCAAAATTTGCAGATGATACAAAATAACTCAAGATAGTTAAATCCAAAGCAGCCTGCGAAGAGCTTCAAAGGGATCTAAAAAAAAAGAGGGACTGGGCAAGAAAATGGCAGATGAAATTCAATATTGATAAATGCAAAGTAACACACATTGGAAATCATAATCCCAACTATACATACAAAATTATGGGGTTTAAGTTAGCACTCAAGAAAGAGATTTTGGAGTTATCGTAAATAGTTCTCTGAAAACATCCAGTCAATGCAGCGGCAGTTAAAAATGCAAACAGAATGTTGGGAACCATTAGGAAAAGGATAGATAATAAAACAGAAAAATATCATAATGCTTCTATACAGTGGTGAGCTGGAGCCGTTTCCCACAGGTTCCCTAGAACCGGTTGCTAAAATTAGACCTCCGTGGAAAACCGGTTGTTAAAGGGCCAGGAGGTGGGCAAAGAACTCCGGTCCGCGGGCTGGACCATCCTGTTGCTCCCAGGATTCCCAGCTGGGGAGGCTGAGGTTCCTGGCCCTCCCCCGCTTCCCACCAGCTGCAGCGTGGCCAGCCACCGGCACCAGCTGGGCAGCTCAGCTGAGCTCAGGAGTCGTCCTGCTGCCGCTTTTTGAGTAGCCCGGCAAGTGTGGGGGGGAAGGGGGCTGCTGCAAGCTCCAGGGCTGGCCAGAGGGGAGGGAAGGAACAAGTGGGGCAATTGGCCCAGGCCCTGCAGGGGCCCCCGGCCCCACGAGGATGTCTCCCCCGGGCTCTCCCCCGCTTCCCCCACCCCGCAGAGACGCAGCATGGCCAGCAGCTGGGAAGCTCAGCTGAGCTCCTGAGTCGTCCTGCTGCTTTGAGCTGCTGGCAAGGTAAGGTACGAGGGAGGCTGCAAGCTCCAGGGCCGCGGGGGGGAGGGCAAGTGGGCAATTTGCCCCAGGCCCTGCAGGGGACCCTGACCCTCCTCTGCTTCCTCCCTTAAATCAGAACTTTTTATAGGGAACCGGTTGTTAAGATTTTGGCAGCTCATCACTGGTTCTATATAAATCTATGATGCGCCGAAACCTTGAATACTGCATGCAGTTCTGGTCGCCCCATCTCAAAACAGATATACCAGAATTGTAAAAGGTGCAGAGAAGCGCAACAAAATGATTAGGGGATGGAACAGCTTCCATATGAGGATAGATAAAAAATATGGGGGGCAAGTCTCCACTTCAAACACTGTATCGCCATAGCTGCACTGGCGCTGTAGAGTTTACGTGAAGATGCTCCTATGCAAACAAGCTCTTAATCCACCTCCCTGAGAGGCGCTGGCTAGGTGAATGGGAGAGGTGCTCCTGCCGACAGGGGTGTGGATTTTTCACACCCCTGAGCAATATAGTTATAACAATATAGGTCTGTAGTAGAGACCTGGGACTATTTCTGTTTAGACAAGAGATGACTAAGGGGGGATAAGATAGAGGTCTATAAAATCATGACTGGTATGAAGAAAGTGACTAGGGAAGTGTTATTTACTCTTGCACATAACAGGAGAACTAGGGGTCACTTTATGAAATGAAGAGGCAGCAAGTTAAAAACAAACAAAAGAAGGTATCTGTGCACACAATGCACAGGCAACCTGTGGAAATTGTTGCCGTGGGATGTTGTGAAGGCTAAAAGTATAATTGGGTTCAAGATAATCAGGGCATGTAACCCCATACTCTGCATGTCCCTAAACCTCTGACTACCAGAAGCTGGGACTGCATGTCAGGGGATGGATCACTCAGAATTTCCTGTTCAGTTCATTCCTCTGAAACATGAGGCACTGGCCACTATCTGAAGACACAATACTGGGCTAGATGAAACATTGGTCTGACTCAGTATGTCCATTCTTATGTGAGTTATGAAGAGTAGAATATGGATAGAGGGTAAACATCAGGGTAAACTCCATGGCTTGCAGGACTAAGGATAATAAGGAGGATTTCTTTAAAAAAGTGTATTAGGAACAAAAGAAATCGTAGCAGTGGTGTAGGCTCATTACTAGATGGAGACTGTTTAAAAGGTTGCAGAAAAGGTGGAAGTGTTTAATAAATATGGTTTTCATGTTGGAAACCCCATGTCAGTGTATTTAGGAAGGACAAGGGTCTCCAGTGCTCTTACATTTTAGATGCAGCATGAAGGAGTAGAGGTGGCGAAGTCCCTCCACAGCCGATTGGCAGATCTCCTGCTCCTGCTCCGCACGGCACAGAGTGAGACACCCCACCAGCTGGCCCAGGACGCTGAACTCCTCCACTTCCTGACGGAGAGAGGGAGCAAAGGAGTCACTCACCCCTGCAGACCTAGCGCAGCGAGTCCCCCTGGCATTGCCCTAGCAATGGGTTAGAACAGGGGGAGGCAGAGGCCACCGCAGAGAGACTGGAGACAATGAGAGCAGGAGGAGCTGTGGGGCCCATCACCAGGGGCTGAGGAAAGCTCAGCAGGGACGGAGAAATCTGGGCAGCAAAGTCAGCAAACGTTACCCCCGAGTGGGGACCCAGGTAACAAATGAACTAGCGTCCAGTCTCCATCTCAAGGGCAAGTTCCTAATCCCAGCCCCTTCTGCCATCCCCCTCCCTTCTTTGACCTCAGGCCCAGGAGCTTGGGGTCACCTTGGACTCCTCTGCTCTGCATCCTGCCTCTCTCACTCCATCCTGGAGCTCCCCAGAGCCCTCCCTTTCCGCGCTGCCCCCAGCCTGCCTGCTCTCTCCTGCCGGCTCTCTCCTGCAGCCTTGTCCTCTCGTCTCCCTCCTGCAGCCCCTGCACTGGCTCCCTGCTCTTCCCCACCTGGCACCAAGCCCCTTGCCCTCCTCTCCCGGGGTCTGCACAGCCTCCCACTCCCACTCCCCAGTTCTCTGGCGCTTTGGCCCCGCACATCCCTTTCACTGTGTCCTCCCACCTCCTCATTCTGTTCTGCTGCCCCAGCCTCTGGGGGCACATCATCCGAGCGACCCTCCAGCTGCCAGAGGGGAAGCCCTTCCACAGGGGGATGGAGCATCTGGAGCAGCTCAATGGCCCTGAGCATGCAGAGCAAGGGGCGCTCATCTGGCAGCCTGGCAGGAGCTGATGCCAAAGCATCCCACAGGCATCTGACAAAGGGGGTGAACAGACACCTGGGTTCGAGGCTGCTCTCAGGGCAATCCTGTGTAAATGCATTGACCCTGCAGAGCAGACTTTGGTGCTAGGGGAACAGCAGGGAGAGTCCTTGGAGACAGAATGATGGAACTCGACCCAAAGCCCACTGGAGTCAGAGGAAAGACCCATCGACATCAGGGCTCGTTAGATTGACTCCTACTGAGGATCTTGCTGAGTCACTATTCTAGGCCTGCATTTTCCATGCCAGGGCGTGCTGCACCGCGAGGCTGTTCAGTGTAGTTAGGAGGTGGCCAGGGTCACAGGCTGCTCACCTGGAATTTGCACTGAGACCCCATGAATTCCATCAGCCACCTGATCCTTCCCACTGCCCTCAACCGCTCATGTACCTCCTGGATGTGGTCCAGGGAGCAGGACCTGAGAGAAACAAATTGGGACAAATTGCTAAGGAGAAGTACCAAAAATAGTCCAAGCACATAGGGAGAAAATCAGCAAGGCAAAGGCAAAATGAGTTCTAACTGTCAAGGGACATAAAAGACAATCAGAAGCAGCTCTATAAATGCATTAGGAGCAAGAGAAAGACAAAGGAAAGTGTGGGGCCACTACTCAGCAGGGAAGGAGAGCAAAGAATGGATGACACAGACAAAGCCAAGGTGTTTAATGCCTTTTTTGCTTTAGTTTTCACTAAAAAGGTTAATGACGACTAGATGCTTAACACAATATTAACAACAAGGGGGCAGGAATACAGGCTAGACTAGGGAGAGAACAGGTAAAAGACAATTGAGGTCAGTTAGATGTATTCAAGTTGGCAGAGCCTCATGATATTCACCCTAGATGGAGCTAGGCAAAGAAATCGCTGAACCTTTAGGAGGGTTGAGGTCCCAAAGGACTGGAGAAGAGCAGACACAGAACCTGTCTTCAGAAAGGGGAACAAGGAGGCCCTAAGGAATTATAGACCTGTCAGCCTAACTTTGGTACCCAGAAAGATACTGAACAAGTTATTAAACAGTTTGTAAGAATCTAGAGGAGATAATAGGGTAATAACAAATAGCACCATGCCAAACCAATCTAATTTCCTTCTTTGACAGGGTTACTTGCCTAGTGGATGGAGGCAGGCAGTATATGATGATGTATATGAAGTTTAGTAAGGCTTTTGACACAGTCCCACAAGACATTCTCATAAGCAAACTAAGCCAGTCTGATCCAGATGAGATTACTATAAGGTGGGCGTCCAACTGATGGAAAGACCATACTCCAAGAGGAGTTATCACTGACTCGCTAGCAAACTGGGAGGGTGTCTCAAGTGGGGTCCCCCAGGGGTGTGCCTGGTCCAGTACTAATCAATATTTTCATTAAGAACTTCGTTAACAGAAAAGAGAGGATGCTTGTAAAGTTTGCGGATGACACCAAGCTGGGAGGGGTTGCAAGCACTTTGGAGGACAGATTAGAATTCAAAATCAGCTTGCTAAATTGGAGAGTTGGTCTGAAGTCAACAAGATAAAATTCAGTCAAAACAAAAGTGACGTAACACACTTAGGACGGAAAATGCATAAAAATAAAGTGGGGATAACTGCCAGGTGGCAGTACTGCAGAAAAGGATCTGGGGGTTATCATGGATCTCACACTGAATATGAATCAACAGTGTGATGCTGTTGTGAAAAAGGGAAATGCCATTCTGAATTGTGTTAGCTTGGAGCTCTGTGTCCAGTTGCAGGCACCATGCTTTAAGAAAGATGTGAACAAACTGGGGCCAGTCCAGAGGACAGCGACAAAAATGATCAGCAGTTTAGAAAACCTGACCTGTGAAGAAAGGTTGAACGAACTGGGCATGTTTCATCTTGAGAAGACAGAGGGGGCACCTGTAACAGTCTTCAAATACGTTAAGGGCTGTTATACAGAGGATGGTGACAAATTGTTCTCCATGTCCCCTGGAGGTAGGACAAGAAGTAATGAGCTTAATCTGCAGCAAGGGAGATTTAAGTTAAATATTAGGAAAAGTCTAAGGGTGGCTAAGCACTGAACAGGTGACCTAGGGAAGTGGTGGACTCCCATCATGGAGGTTTTAAAAACAGGCTGGACAAACACTCAACAGGGACAGTCTAGGAATGCTTGGCCCTACCTCAGTGCAGGGGGTGGAGTAGATGACCTCTTGAGATCCCTTCCAGCCCTGCACTTCTGTGATTCCCTCTTCCCAGGTTCTGGGATCGAGGAGACCGAATCTCTGTCAAGGACATTTCCTCTTTGGGAGCACAAACCACCCACAGAATCTACTTCCTGTGGCCCCAGAACTAGAATGTTGGGGGAATCTAGCCCGGCTCTGGCCAGGTTGGTGGGGCCCATGGTGAACCTGTGGTGGGGCCCACAGGTTCACATGAGGGCTCAGTGGAGAACACAGCAGATCCCGTATGGGGTGGGCGCCCTCCACCCCCACCCCATACAGACGTTTTTCAGATATAGTGGGGCACTTGGCCCTCCAGCCCAAGAACCTTTGTAGAGAACGTACTCTGAGGAGCCAAAGGCACGGGGGTGTCCCATGCTTGGGATTAAACAGAGCCTTGGTCCCTGAGCCCCACCCCAGCTACAGGACTAGTCCCCTTCCTGCCCCCACGCCTCCAGACCTTCACGATGTTTTGCAGCACCACAAGGTTGGGCTCCTTATCCTCACACACCAAGGCCTTCAGCATCTCATCCATGGTTTTCAGCGCCTGCATGCAGAGCAGAGGAGAAACCAGAGCAAGTGGAGTTACCCAGCCAGGTGATGAACCAATGCCCTGGCGTGTGACACCCCCCCAGGTCATAGCAGCCCCTGGTATTACAGCTCACCACTCACTTGTACCCGCAGGGGACCTACTACAAACTCCTCCTGGCAACAGGGCCCCACCTGTCTTTGCTCTCCCCAGAAAGCCCACTGCACACAGTCTATCCCACTGGGAGAGTCAGACAGGACTCCACATTTGGAGGGCAGATTTCCAGCCAAGCTCGCCCCTGGCCTATGTGCACCTGAAGCAGCCGATCTCAGGCCTGTGCCCCAGCCACGCATGGGGATGAATGTGCTTGTAAAGGGAGTGTCTGTTCCCACTAATTGTCGGTGCATGTGAAGGATAAATGCCTACTACTGCTACCCTAGGAGGGAGTTACTCCTTTATCTGGGCCTGTGCTTTGGGGCCTGTGCTTTGGTGCTGCAGGTCCTGCGCTGAAGTCCTGTCGGGGAGCTGTGATCATTACACTCTTATGCCAGTGCCAGGTAACCCAGGGGACAGTACACGAGCGAGTGGCAGGATTCCCACTGGTTTAGGACGGCTCAACATGGCCGGTTTGGGGCTTACTTTGGTGTAGAGAGCAGCCTCCACCTCCTCCATGGTGTGTGCTGGAGGCAGGGAGAAGATGCTGGAGAAGCAGGTGGTGAGCAGCCTGGGTCGTGTCAGGAGCCACACCGATAGCTTCACTTTGCTAAGAGAAGAGACACATGCGGATTTGGGGTCTGAGGCGGGACTGATGTGCTAATATTGCCCTCAGGCTCCCAGGACATGGAAACACCTGGGGGCTCCAGCTGGCGGGTGGCAGATGAGAACAGGCCAGGGGTGGTGGAAGGAGTTGGTGCTGCCTTCTCCCATACCAGCAGGCAGGACTTAGTGTAGCCTGCAGCTGTCTGCTGTGACCCCACCAGCACTCACCGGCTGGGGCAGAGATCGCTGTGCTTCACCGAGAAACAACATCCTGCAAATGGCATGGACGGGAGACTAGAGCCTGCTGGCACCAAAGCGCCTCTGAACCCAGCGGCCACAGTGCAGAGGAGCCTGCCAGTCCTGCCCGCTGGGGGCAAGAGACCCTCCCACCACAGCCGCCTGCACACTGCGGCTGCACAGTCCAGGCCAGCACAGAGATGCTGCATCAGCCCGCTGCCGGGCAGAACCGAAGCAGGATCTAAGCCTGCCCCTGCCCATTGCTCTCAGCCTGCTGGACAGGGCACACAGCTGTGTGCAGGGGGGCAGGAAGGTGGGGACAGCCCAGACAGCATTAACCTCTTCACCCCCACTGCCAGAGCATGGCCCCAGCACATGCAATGAGGTGCCAGGTGACTACTTGAGCTGCCCCTGCAGGACAGAGCCGCGCCTCGTGGCAGGCGGCAGCCAGTGAGGAACAGCTATGCCCAGTGCTGACGCCAATCCCGCCCCCTCTCACCCCGCAGCGACGCAATCATGGCCAATGCCGTTGCCTGCCCCGTTGTCAGGAAGCCAGTGCTCAGTGGGGAGAGTTGCTCCAGCTCCTGCCCCACCTCCCCTTCCCATTCCTGGGGAACTAATTGAGCCAACAGCGAGAGCCCAGCTCCAGCCCGCAGCATCCATCACCTTCCAGACGCCTGATGGGCAGGCTTCTGGGAAGCTCAGAGCAGGGCACTAGCGGCACTGAGAGAGAGTCCCCCATGGCACAGGCAGTGCCAAGTGCCAGGGCTCAGCCTGCCCAGCCTCTCAGCCACTGGGAGTCGCTGAGCTGCCAGTGTGACGCAGCTGGCACTGACTCCAATCGCCCGCTCCAGCAGCACCTAACTGCCCCTCTCCTCAGAGGGGACTGGTCCTGCCTCCCACGCCCCCTCCCCCATATCTTCATAAGGCCACGTGGAGAGGTCACCAGGCACCGAAGGATCCTCCACCACCTACCCACTGGTGCCAGTCCACATGCACCAGCACCATCATCTGGTGCCACATTTCCTGGGGGAATCAGAAGATGGGGGAGGAGCAGAGGGGGGAATGCCCTGGAAAACTGGCCATGCCAAGTGGCTGGCATGTCTGGCTGCATGTAGCACTGGCTGGGGCTGGGCCGGGCAGGCTGGGTACCTCAGCTTCATGATGGCGAGCATTGCTTGCTGACGCATCACGCCGGTCAGGGAGTCGACGGACTCGTGATCAATCAGCTCCTGAGGAGACAATGTGGGGAAATGCCAGCTGGGCTCCAAGCTCCTGCAAGGCTCCGACAGGGGAGCAAAGCGCAGGGCCTGCAACACGTGGGCTCAGCAGCCAGGTCGTCCTACTGCAGGCTTGATGGTGTGCAGGGCTCCAGCCAGGGAGCGCAGTGCAGGGCCTGTGCTCAGTGTCCCAGTGTCACGCGCCAGTGCTCTGCAAAGGCTCCATCAGCATTATCACCCAAGGACTCCACCTGAGATCAGGCCCCCTTGTGCCCGGTGCTGCACACACACAGTGAGAACCAGTCCCTGCCCCAGTTCGCTCACGAGCTAACTAGACGAGACAAGGCATGGGAGGGAAATTGAGGCACAGAGGGGGAAGTGACTTGCCCAAGGTCTTACTGCAGAACTGGGAGTAGAACCCCGGTGTGCTGAGCCCAGCCCACTGGACCACCCACCAGCCCACGCTGTCCCACGTTCAGGGAAGGGAGGTTAGCTCTGGAAAGCTTTCTGCAGGTGCTGGAGAGCAAAGACTTTCCAAATCTACGGAGCAGATTTGTTGCTAGTTCCCTAGTGGGCACTGACTGCGGAGTGTTGGGGCTCTGGGCAGGGAGACTGGCGACACAGAGCGACCTGGTGACTTGGGAAGCTGGGTGCAAGGGAACAATCTACATTTCAATACAGTTATATGTTTAGGAACAAAGACGGCAGGCCACACCCACAGCATGGGGGCTCTAACCTGGGAAGCGGTGACTTGGAAAAGACTTGGCAGTCATGGTAATCAGCTGCCCATGAGCGCCCAGTGCGGTTGGGGCCAAAGGGTTAATGCCATCCCAGGATGTACAAACAGGGCAATCTCCAGTTGTTAGAGAGGTTATTTTCCTCTGTATTTGGCACTGGTGCGACCGCTGCTGGGATCCTGTGTCCAGGTCCGGTGCCCACAATTCAAGGAGAATGTTGATAAATTGGAGGGGGGTCAGAGAACAGCCCCAAGAGTGACTGAAGGACTGGGAAACATGCCTGATAGTGAGAGACTCAAGGAGCTCAATCAGTTCAGCTTAACAAAGAGAAAGTTACAGGGTGACTTGATGACAGTCTGTAAGTACCTACAGGGGAAGCAAATACTGGATAATGGGCTCTTCAGTCTGACTCGATCCAATGATTGGCAGCTGAAGTTCGACAAATCTGCAAAGATCTCCAGGCCAGTCACTAAACCCGCCAAGTAACACAGCCCCAGTGTGTGTTTTACTCACCGTTATCTTCTCTACTAGCAGGACTTGGTCCATAAAAGCAGGCAGGCTTCTGAGGCTGCTGATGGAATCCAAGAACTTGAGGTTCTTGGCCTCGTCCTACGCCCCGCAGAGATTAGACACAAACAGGAAGGTTAGTGTGGAAAGGAGCTGCCAGTGGGAGAGATGTCAGAAAGCTTCCCCCCAGTGCTGCTCAGGCTTTGATATGCCAAATGGCAGAAGGCCATTCATCCGGCAACAGGAGTGACTATCTGGGAGGGCAGGGCAGCTCTGTATGAAACCGGACCAGAGAGGGAGCAGATCTCACGGGGTAGGTGTCCAGAGAGGAACTGCAACATGGCAGCTAAGCAGCCAGACAGTGTTAGCAGGGGCTTGACAGAGTGGGAGGAACATCTGGGTGGGACACCCTGACACCCCAATATTCGCCACTGTCATGTCATTAGGATATGTTTTGTACAAAGTACATATTGTAAGGTATTGTAAAAGTCTTTATCTGCTAGACATTAATGTCTCGTTGGATTGTATGTCCTATCGCTGTATGTGCAGTTATGAAGTTCAGCTATGTATGTGTTCCTGAAACACGTTGTGAGGTTCAAAACAGCCTATCAGATACAACAGTAAAAATGCCAAACAATGGCTTCTTGAGGAAATGCACACAAACAACATAGAAACCTCTTCGAGATAACGCTACACAGTGGGAACTGTTGGACCCAGGTCGCAGCAAAAGAGTTTTCCAGCAGGTGGGAAGAGGAGATAAAAGGGGAACAATGACATCGGGGGGACCTCACACTCCCTGCAATAAGACACCTGGAAACACCTGAGGGACAAAGATTGAACTATGAGAAGTGATGGTCTCAGGCTGAAGAGAGATTCCTAACCTGTGTAAGAAAACCTGGGAAATCCAAGCTGCACAGCAAAGAATCTTAAGAATCTGCCAGCCTGCGAATTTGCTAGTGTAGATCCTATCTATCTAGTGTGGAAAGCTTAGTTTGTATGTTGTGTTTATTTACTAAGGTAATCTGCTTTGTTCTGTTTGCTATCTCTTAGAACCACTTAAAATCTACCTCTTGTAGTTAAGAATCTTATTTCTTGTTTATACCATAACCCAGTTTGTACAATTAGTAACTGGGGGGAGGGGCAAAGAGTTGGGCATGCCTCTCTCCACATCAAGGGAGGAGTCAAATTTCATAAAACCTTTGGGTCTGTACTCCAAAGGAGGTGGGCACCAGAGTACTGGGACAAGCCCCTTCAGCTGAGTCTTCCCAGAGCTGATCTCAGGGTCTGTGTCTTTCTGCAGCTGGGTGTGGCCCTGCCTGAGTGTATGGCTGAAAGTGGCTTGTGAGCTGAGCCCAGGGCCGCCCAGAGGATTCGGGGGGCTGGGGCAAAGCAATTTCAGGAGCCCCTTCCATAAAAAAAAATAGTTGCAATACTATAGTATCATGTATTTGGAAATGTAAAAAATAACCAGTGAAATACATTCAAAAATTAATTTTTAATAATTTGAAAATACACCTCTACCTCGATATAACGCTGTCCTGTGGAGCCAAAAAGTCTTACCGCATTATAGGTGAAACCGTATTATATCGAACTTGCTTTGATCCACTGGAGTGCGCAGCCCCACCCCCCGCAGAGCACTGCTTCACCGCATTACATCCGAATTCGTGTTATATTGGGTAGTGTTATATCGGGGTAGAGGTATACACGAAATACATGATTTTAAAACATTCAATGCTTTAATGTGTGTGTCATAACTATAAAGGGAAGGGAACTTCCTCCTGTGTACAATACTCTAAAATCCCTCCTTGGCAGAGACACTAAAATCCTTTAACCTGTAAAGGGTTAAGAAGCTCAGGTAACCTGGCTGACACCTGACCCAAAGGACCAATAAGGAGACAATATACTGTCAAATTGGGGAGGGGGAGGCTTTGTTTGTGCCCTTTGTTTTGGTGGTGTTCGCCTTGGGACTAAGAGGGACCGGACATCAATCCATGTTCTCCAAATCTTTCTGAACAAGTCTCTCATATTTCAAACTTGTAAGTAACAGCCAGGCAAGGCGTGTTAGGTTTAACTTTGTTTTCAACTTGTAAATGTTCCTTTGCTAAGAGGATTTACCTCTGTTTGCTGTAATTTTGAACCTAAGGCTAGAGGGGGTTCCTCTGGGCTCTATGAATCTGATTACCCTGTAAAGTTATTTTCCATCCTGATTTTACAGAGATGAGTTTTACCTTTCTTTCTTTAATTAAAAGCCTTCTTTTTAAGAACCTGATTGATTTTTCCTTGTTTTAAGATCCAAGGGGATTGGATCGGTGTTCACCAGGGACTTGGTAAAGAAGTTTCTCAAGACTATCTAGGGAAGGGAGTTAGTATTTAGGAGTGGTGGCAGCAAAACCAGATCTAAGCTGGTAGTTAAGCTTAGAGGTGTTCATGCAGGTCCCCACATCTGTACCCTAAAGTTCAGAGTGGGGAAGGAACCTTGACAGTATATATACATTTGCAATTACATAATGGGCTGTCGCTGGGTGATGGTGATGGTTGGTGCCAATGGGCCGGCGCTGCCTGGGGGTGGCGCTGCTGTTGCCCAGGGCTGGGTGGGGAGCTGGGCTCAGGGTTGGGGGGGCCTGTCAGGAGGGTGTCCAGCTCAGAGGGGCTTACCATGCTGCTTACTCCCACCTCCCACTCTCCCAGAGCCTCAGAGCGCGCGCCGCCCAGGAGCTTTCCTGGCCCCTGACAGCACTGCAGCAGCCTGGCTCCATCGGGACCTGAGCTCACAGCCTCCTTACCATGTGGCCTGAGCAGGAGGTGCTCAGGCCATGCCCCCTTACCACGCAGCTCTGAGCAGGAGGTGCTCAGGCCATGCCCCCTTACCATGCAGCTCAAGCAGGAGGTGCTCAGGCCCCACCTCCTTACCACGCAGCTCTGAGCAGGAGGTGCTCAGGCCATGCCCCCTTACCATGCAGCTCAAGCAGGAGGTGCTCAGGCCCCACCTCCTTACCACGCAGCCTGCCGGAGGCGCCTGGCCCCGCCCCTCACCACGTGGCTCCAAGTGGGAGGAGCTCAGGCCCCGCCCAAGCCACGCTGCTTTAGCTCTGTCCAGGGCCACTCCTGAGGCGGTGCGCTGAGGCGCCGGGGATGGGGCAGGCGGAGGGAGCCTCCGGCATTCTCGTGGGGCCTCTGCGTGGCCCGGGCCTGGTGCAAATTGCCCCACTTTTCCCCTTCTGGGTGGCCCTGCCCAAGCCCAGCAAGACAAGGTAAAGGGGGCCCAGGCTGGCAGAACAGGCGGGCTCAGTGGTATCCCGATACATCAGGTGGCACCTCAAAGGGGCTGGAAATTGAAAGTAGACAAATTCAAACTGGAAATGTACGTTTTAACTGAGAAAGTAATAGACCATTGGAACAACTGAGTAAGTGGCATGGTGGGTGACCTTTGTAACTCAAGGCAGGACATTTTTAAGATGCTTTAGTTTAAACAGGAATTATTCGGGCTGGTCTCTGGCCTGTGTTCTACAGGAGGTCACAGTGGTCCCATCTGGCCTTAGAATCCATGCGCCTCCCGGAGAAGGGCGGATGGTGCATGTGGACAGGGCACTAGCTGACAGGTCAGAGGAGGGCTCTTAGTACCTGTTCATTGCTCGTTAGAAAGGCGTTGATGTAGTCCAGGGCCTCTTTGTGCTCCCAGTCTAGCCTCCTCAAGCAGGCGTTACAATAGACTGGTGAATCTGATCAAAGACAGAGCGGTGGTAATACCTGGTCTGCTAAGCTGCAGGCTGGGTGACAGAGATCTTAGAGAAAACCCTTACCCTCACTCCCGCCCCAGCAGGGGAGCAGCCCGATGCACAGCAGGGTCTGGCACAGCGATTCCTGATTCCCACCCTTGCTGCCCAGCCCAGCAAAGATCCAGTCAGAGCCCTGGTTCTCAACAGCCACCCCACTTCCCGCCCAGCATGCAGGCTCAGTCTGGGATTTGGGGAGCGCCACATCTGGAAGGAGGGATGATGTCAGGCCATGAGTGGTGTCCCAACTCTCCAGGCCATTGCTGGAGGGGGCGGAGGGACTGGCAGTTAATTGGTCTGGTCCTCGTGTAGGAGAGGGAACAGTTGCCCAGTCTGTGTGAGAGATGGGGACCCAGAGCCTGCCTGTTCTGCTTGTTCTGACTGCCTCCTGCCACCAACAGCCAGCCAGAGCCATCGGGTGTAACCTGGCAGGCACTGGGCCCCATCACAACACTCCCCAAATGCCCTGTGCTGGGACATACAACAAAGGAGCCAGCAGATGGGGCTGCAACACCAGGGGGCATCTTATGCTCTGGCCGGTGCCCTGCAATCCTAGGCTTTAACAACCCACCCTGTACCAAGTAGCCCCTTCAACGGGTGGAAAGTATCTTCCAACCCTGCAGCGTGACAGATCAGGGTGGGCGAGTCAGTCAGTCTCCACCCCGTGCTTCAGCTGCCGCTTCTAATGCCCCAATCAGCTCTAGAGGCTGCAGCTGCTGCCAGCAGGAGGGGCCATTCCTCTGCCGGGTTTTCCTGTCTCTCCATCTCATGGCAGCCCAGAGCAGTACAAGGTCTATGGACCTTCTCCCCAGTGACACCCTAGTCCTGCCACCCAACCCCAGAGGGCCAAGCCCCACCGCAATGCAGGCCATGGCCCGGCCATTTCTGCAGCCCTCCGCCCACCCAGGAGGCGCCACCACCGCACGGAAGGGCTGAGGCACACACAGCCTCTGCTTCCGCTGTGGGCTCTTTCGCCAACTCTTCCGCTGGGGAGGTTTCCGCCTCCCAGGCACGGATGGGCTTTGAGGGGGCCTTGGGGACTTCTCAGCCATCCTGCAAGAAGCCAGGACAAGGCATTGCTTGTGAGTGACGAGAGGCGACTGTCCCGTTCAGCATCAGGGCCAGCCCAATTATTTCTGTTCCACCAGCGCCTACAGATGCCAGCTGAGATCAGGGCCCTGTTGCACCAGGTGCTGCAGACAATCCTTGGGCCACAGGGCTCAGACTCTAACTAGCCAAGGCAGCCAGCAGGGAAACAAGTGAAGGGATGTGCTCAAAGTCACCCAGCCAGTCAGCAGGACAGGCAGGATTAGAACCCAGGTCTCCTTATGCCCAGCCAGCACCCCATCCCGCAGGCCAAACGGCCTCCCTGGGTCACTCCCACCTCTCCTTCTGCTGGTTCACAAGCTGCACAGCAGACAGGCTGGATCCAGCCACTCAGGATTCTTCCTGCCCAGGGAAATTACCCTAATCCCTTCCCCCAGGAATATTGGGGCCATGGCAGTTCCCAGGTGGGCGAGGCCAGGGGGGTGGGGCAGCTGGGGCGGGCTCGTGAGCAGCAGGAGTTGCTCACCCCCCGTGAAAGGGCAGGAGCAGAAGGTGGGAGAGCAGCAGAGAGGCTGGTACCTTCTCTTCCAACGTGCCCAACCTCAATTGCATTTATCCTGACCACTCTGCAGGGCAGGGCCTGGCTGCTACCCCCACTGAACAGACAGGGAACTGTGGCACAGAGGGAATAAGGGACTTGCCCAAGGCCACAGACTATCTCTGGCAGAGCTGGGAAATGGCCATGGGTCTCCTGGGTCCCAGGCTGGCACCTTCTCTTCCAACCTCTTGCCCCCTTTGTCCCTGGTTCAGTGTGAGCTGTGAGAGCTCTCTGGGGCACAGGAGCTGGCTTGTGCCCAGATGGAACAACGTTGCCTATTGCACAGATCTCACTTTTCCCAAACATTGAAAATGCTGCTAAAACCATCCCAGGGCCCGCCAAGATCCCTGCAGCTGGTCATTGCAAAGTTGTGAACTGTTCCTGGCCTCCCAGAGTGGGGCAGTGGGAGAGGGTGGGCTGGCCCAAGGCCCTGCTGGATGGCGGCTCATGTCTGGGGTCCCAGTGCTACAAAGCTGTGTGCCAGCCACGCTTTCTGGGGTTCACGGCTCATCTCTCCAAGGCCTGGTGGCAGCAGCCGCTGGAAAGCATCCCAGGCCTGATTCCCCATGATGGGTCTCCTAAATGGCTCCCTGCTCTGGGGGCTCTATTCTCACTCAATGTCTCCTGCTGACTCTCCAGCAGCTGCACGGCAGGTGTTCTATCGCAGCCCTAGCCCTGTCCAGAGCTCAGGGCACTGTCCTGGCATCGGACTGTCTTGCAATAGAACAATGGCTCCTGGCAACCTGAGAATGCCTGTTCTGGCATCCTCAGTGCCACTCCCTATGGAAGTGATGGGGTCAGCAAAGGTGGTGATGGAGGTGGTCAGCCTAGCTCGCAATGACATTCCAGGTGCAGGGGGCGAGGTGCAGAGCCAGGAGGAGATTGGGGAGGCAGGAGGGGACATTGTGATGGCGCGGGCGGGAACTAGCTCTCACAGCTGAATGCTCCGGCACACTACCATGGATTCAGATCCAAACCTAGATCAGGCTCCAAATTCAGCTGGGCTCCTCTCTCATCCAGAGCGGCTGAGACTCCAGCGCCTGTGGACAGAGACGCACCAGCACACCAGATCCTGGTGGTGGCTTCCCCAGAGACAATCTCTGCTTGGAAGCGTGGAGATGCCCAGAGCCGGCAGGCTCCACCA